>NC_068441.1:45664067-45669938 GCF_023373465.1 Oncorhynchus keta | reverse complement strand
TCTCTATTTTGGTTTTGGTCAGGGTGTGAGTTGGGGTGGGTATTCTATATTCTATTATTTGTATTTCTATGTTCTAGTGAGAACCATACTCAGGCAGCCCTTTTTCCACCTGTCTTTGTGGAAGTTGACTTTGTTTAGGGCACATAGCCTGTAGCTTCACGGTTGTTTTTGTAATGTTTATTGTTTTGTTCGGCGTCTTTTTTCCAAATAAAAAGAGAAATGTACGCTCACCACGCTGCACCTTGGTCCTCTTCCTTGAACAGCCATGACACAGATGTTGTTAGATTACAATATCATTTTGCATACAATTTGGAACAGTGTAAACAACACTAAATAAAATGATAAGTAATGCCAGTCTGTTCTAATGAAAAATAGTGTAAAGTTTTAATACAGCATAGTAAAGATTTAAAAAACTGCCGGATTTGTGAAATTGTTTATCAGATGTGGTTGCGTGAGGCTTGGAGCTCATGGAATCTGTAGGCTATTAATCAAACACTCAAACAGGAAAGACTTTCAGGATCTGTCTAATTACTGTAGATATAATTACTGTAGATATAATTACTGTAGATATATAGGGATGATTTATAAATCCAGGAATATTTACTAGATAGACTATTGATTATAAACCTATTTAAGTTGGTGTTTCCTCTCGCCTCTCACTTTTCTAAGACAATTAAGACGGGCTGTTTTCTCATCTCCTAACTCCACTGCTGCCTCTGCCACATTGTTCTCAACACAGATATGCTGGTTAACTTTGTTATTATGCACATAGCAACATGGTCTAGGAAAAAGCACCAATTGAACAGCACAGTGATGTTTCCGAAACGCAGACATGACCACTATCAAACGCAGACATGACCACTATCAAACGCAGACATGACCACTATCAAACGCAGTAGAAAGCACAATTTGTTATGAAATAATATATATTTTTTTAGTATTGCACCATTTTCCTTAACCATATACAATTTCAGTAGCACATACCTTAGAGAGATGGACATCTCCACGTCCTTCCCCAATGGATTAGTCCACTCAGACGGGTGGGAATCAGACAGCTGTTTTGTACACCATGGATTTCTTTATACATTTGTTGCTGCTGCTCGACTAAAGAAACAAAATAGAAAAATAGATTATTAAGTTTTGTATATGCTTACAGATCCAAACAAAAGTAAATAGTGTTTTTGTAATTTGTTATAGGCTGCTTTTAAGGACACGTAAATGTGGCTCATGTGGACAACATCCATCATTAATTCATGGCGCTGTCTGTGCCAGGTTGGAACTGAATGAATATGGATGTGGACATTTCTCAAATGTCTAGTAAATTAAAATCTTCCCTGTCATGTTGTCTAGCGCCAACGTTTCATTAAAGGAAACTCTGAAATGGAACATAAAAAAAAAAGATTTTAGAATATTCGCATGAAAATCTGTCGCCAATTGGATGGAAACCTATAGACCCCCTAAAGACCCTGGCAAGTGCACTAGTCCAGTGTCTCTTTGATTATCTTGCACACCATGGTTCACAAGCAGCCCCAAATATCAGCCAAATCAGCTTGTAAGAACTGTACTTAAACTCCCCCCTCAAACTCATCTGGAGCATGTTTTCCTCTCTATCTATGTAATGTGTCTGTATCTATCTAATGTGTCTGTATCTCTGTAATGTGTCTGTATCCCTGTAATGTGTCTGTATCTCTGTAATGTGTCTGTATCTATGTAATGTGTCTGTATCTCTGTAATGTGTCTGTAATGTGTCTGTATCTCTGTAATGTGTCTGTATCTATGTAATGTGTCTGTATCTCTGTAATGTGTCTGTAATGTGTCTGTATCTATGTAATGTGTCTGTAATGTGTCTGTATCTATGTAATGTGTCTGTATCTCTGTAATGTGTCTGTAATGTGTCTGTATCCCTGTAATGTGTCTGTACCTCTGTAATGTGTCTGTATCTATGTAATGTGTCTGTATCTCTGTAATGTGTCTGTAATGTGTCTGTATCTCTGTAATGTGTCTGTATCTATGTAATGTGTCTGTATCTCTGTAATGTGTCTGTAATGTGTCTGTATCTATGTAATGTGTCTGTAATGTGTCTGTATCTATGTAATGTGTCTGTATCTCTGTAATGTGTCTGTAATGTGTCTGTATCTATGTAATGTGTCTGTATCTATGTAATGTGTCTGTATCTCTGTAAAGTGTCTGTATCTATGTAATGTGTCTGTATCTCTGTAATGTGTCTGTAATGTGTCTGTATCTATGTCATGTGTCTGTAATGTGTCTGTATCTATGTAATGTGTCTGTATCTCTGTAATGTATCTCTGTAATGTGTCTGTATCTCTGTAATGTGTCTGTAATGTGTCTGTATCTATGTAATGTGTCTGTATCTCTGTAATGTGTCTGTATCTATGTAATGTGTCTGTATCTAATGTGTCCGTTATGTGTCTGTAATGTGTCTGTATCTATGTCATGTGTCTGTAATGTGTCTGTATCTATGTAATGTGTCTGTATCTCTGTAATGTGTGTATCTCTGTAATGTGTCTGTATCTCTGCAATGTGTCTGTATCTATGTCATGTGTCTGTATCTCTGTAATGTGTCTGTAATGTGTCTGTAATGTGTCTGTATCTATGTAATGTGTCTGTATCTCTGTAATGTGTCTGTATCTCTGTAATGTGTCTGTATCTCTGTAATGTCTGTATCTATGTCATGTGTCTGTAATGTGTCTGTATCTATGTAATGTGTCTGTATCTCTGTAATGTGTCTGTATCTCTGTAATGTGTCTGTATCTCTGTAATGTGTCTGTAATGTGTCTGTATCTATGTAATGTGTCTGTATCTCTGTAATGTGTCTGTATCTCTGTAATGTGTCTGTATCTATGTAATGTGTCTGTATCTCTGTAATGTGTCTGTAATGTGTCTGTATCTATGTAATGTGTCTGTATCTGTGTAATGTGTCTGTATCTCTGTATGTGTCTGTATCTATGTAATGTGTCTGTATCTCTGTAATGTGTCTGTAATGTGTCTGTATCTCTGTAATGTGTCTGTATCTCTGTAATGTGTCTGTATCTATGTAATGTGTCTGTATCTCTGTAATGTGTCTGTATCTATAAATGTGTCTGTATCTATGTAATGTGTCTGTATCTATGTAATGTCTGTATCTATATAATGTGTCTGTATCTATGTAATGTGTCTGTATCTATGTAATGTGTCTGTATCTATGTAATGTGTCTGTAATGTGTCTGTATCTCTGTAATGTGTCTGTATCTCTGTAATGTGTCTGTATCTATGTAATGTGTCTGTATCTCTGTAATGTAATGTGTCTGTATCTATGTAATGTGTCTGTATCTATGTAATGTGTCTGTATCTCTGTAAAGTGTCTGTATCTATGTAATGTGTCTGTATCTCTGTATGTGTCTGTAATGTGTCTGTATCTATGTCATGTGTCTGTAATGTGTCTGTATCTATGTAATGTGTCTGTATCTCTGTAATGTGTCTGTATCTCTGTAATGTGTCTGTATCTCTGTAATGTGTCTGTAATGTGTCTGTATCTATGTAATGTGTCTGTATCTCTGTAATGTGTCTGTGTCTGTATCTCTGTAATGTGTCCGTATCTCTGTAATGTGTCTGTAATGTGTCTGTATCTATGTCATGTGTCTGTAATGTGTCTGTATCTATGTAATGTGTCTGTATCTCTGTAATGTGTCTGTATCTCTGTAATGTGTCTGTATCTCTGTAATGTCTGTAATGTGTCTGTATCTCTGTAATGTGTCTGTATCTCTGTAATGTGTCTGTAATGTGTCTGTATCTATGTAATGTGTCTGTATCTCTGTAATGTGTCTGTATCTCTGTAATGTGTCTGTATCTCTGTATGTGTCTGTAATGTGTCTGTATCTATGTCATGTGTCTGTATCTCTATGTAATGTGTCTGTATCTCTGTAATGTGTCTGTATCTCTGTAATGTGTCTGTATCTCTAATGTGTCTGTAATGTGTCTGTATCTATGTAATGTGTCTGTATCTATGTAATGTGTCTGTATCTATGTAATGTGTCTGTATCTCTGTAATGTGTCTGTATCTATGTAATGTGTCTGTATCTCTGTAATGTGTCTGTACCTCTGTAATGTGTCTGTATCTATGTAATGTGTCTGTATCTGTGTAATGTGTCTGTATCTCTGTAGTGTGTCTGTATCTATGTAATGTGTCTGTATCTATGTAATGTGTCTGTAATGTGTCTGTAATTTGTCTGTATCTCTGTAATGTGTCTGTATCTCTGTAATGTGTCTGTATCTATGGAATGTGTCTGTATCTCTGTAATGTGTCTGTATCTATGAAATGTGTCTGTATCTATGTAATGTGTCTGTATCTATGTAATGTGTCTGTATCTATATAATGTGTCTGTATCTATGTAATGTGTCTGTATCTATGTAATGTGTCTCTATCTCTGTAATGTGTCTGTATCTATGTAATGTGTCTGTATCTATGTAATGTGTCTGTATCTATGTAATGTGTCTGTATCTATGTAATGTCTCTGTAATGTGTCTGTATCTATGTAATGTGTCTGTATCTATGTAATGTGTCTGTATCTATGTAATGTGTCTGTAATGTGTCTGTGTCTCTGTAATGTGTCTGTATCTATGTAATGTGTCTGTATCTATATAATGTGTCTGTATCTCTGTAATGTGTCTGTATCTAAATAATGTGTCTGTATCTATGTAATGTGTCTGTATCTCTGTAATGTGTCTGTAATGTGTCTGTATCTCTGTAATGTGTCTGTAATGTGTCTGTATCTCTGTAATGTGTATCTCTGTAATGTGTCTGTAATATGTCTGTCTCTGTAATGTTTCTGTAATTTTGTCTGTATCTGTATAATGTGTCTTATCTATGTAATGTGTCTGTATCTCTGTAATGTGTCTGTATCTCTGTAATGTGTCTGTATCTGTAATGTGTCTGTATCTCTGTAATGTGTCTGTATCTCTGTAATGTGTCTGTATCTCTGTAAATGTGTCTGTATCTCTAGAATGTGTCTGTATCTATGTAATGTGTCTGTATCTATGTAATGTGTCTGTATCTCTGTAATGTGTCTGTATCTCTGTAATGTGTCTGTATCTCTGTAATGTGTCTGTAATGTGTCTGTATCTCTGTAATGTGTCTGTATCTGTGTAATGTGTCTGTATCTATGTAATGTGTCTGTATCTATGTAATGTGTCTGTATCTATATAATGTGTCTGTATCTCTGTAATGTGTCTGTATCTCTGTAATGTGTCTGTATCTCTGTAATGTGTCTGTATCTCTGTAATGTGTCTGTATCTCTGTAATGTGTCTGTATCTCTGTAATGTGTCTGTATCTATGTAATGTGTCTGTATCTCTTTAATGTGTCTGTATCTCTGTAATGTGTCTGTATCTCTGTAATGTGTCTGTTTTATTTTTTATTTTTTATTTCACCTTTATTTAACCAGGTAGGCTAGTTGAGAACAAGTTCTCATTTGCAACTGCGTCCTGGCCAAGATAAAGCATAGCAGTGTGAACAGACAACACAGAGTTACACATGGAGTAAACAATTAGCAAGTCAATAACACAGTAGAAAAAAATGGGCAGTCTATATACAATGTGTGCAAAAGGCATGAGGAGGTAGGCGAATAATACAATTTTGCAGATTAACACTGGGTGATAAATGATCAGATGGGCATGTACAGGTAGAGATATTAGTGTGCAAAAGAGCAGAAAAGTAAATAAATAAAAACAGTATAAAAACAGTATGGGAATGAGGTAGGTGAAAAGGGTGAGCTATTTACCTATAGACTATGTACAGCTGCAGCGTCGGTTAGCTGCTCGGATAGCAGATGTTTGAAGTTGGTGAGGAGGTAAAAGTCTCCAACTTCAGCGATTT
>NC_068441.1:45550799-45663967 GCF_023373465.1 Oncorhynchus keta | reverse complement strand
GGATAGCAGATGTTTGAAGTTGGTGAGGGAGGTAAAAGTCTCCAACTTCAGCGATTTTTGCAATTCGTTCCAGTCACAGGCAGCAGAGTACTGGAACGAAAGGCGGCCAAATGAGGTGTTGGCTTTAGGGATGATCAGTGAGATACACCTGCTGGAGCGCGTGCTACGGATGGGTGTTGCCATCGTGACCAGTGAACTGAGATAAGGCGGAGCTTTACCTAGCATGGATCTCTGTATCTCTGTAATGTGTCTGTATCTATGTAATGTGTCTGTATCTCTGTAATGTGTCTGTATCTATGTAATGTGTCTGTATCTATGTAATGTGTCTGTATCTCTGTAATGTGTCTGTATCTATGTAATGTGTCTGTATCTCTGTAATGTGTCTGTATCTAAATAATGTGTCTGTATCTATGTAATGTGTCTGTATCTCTGTAATGTGTCTGTAATGTGTCTGTATCTCTGTAATGTGTCTGTAATGTGTCTGTATCTCTGTAATGTGTATCTCTGTAATGTGTCTGTAATATGTCTGTATCTCTGTAATGTGTCTGTAATATGTCTGTATCTATGTAATGTGTCTGTACTGTGTCTGTATCTCTGTAATGTGTCTGTACTGTGTCTGTATCTCTGTAATGTGTCTGTATCTATATAATGTGTCTGTATCTATGTAATGTGTCTGTATCTATGTAATGTGTCTGTATCTATGTAATGTGTCTGTATCTATGTAATGTGTCTGTATCTATGTAATGTGTCTGTATCTATGTAATGTGCCTGTAATGTGTCTGTGTCTCTGTAATGTGTCTGTATCTCTGTAATGTGTCTGTATCTATGTAATGTGTCTGTATCTATGTAATGTGTCTGTATCTCTGTAATGTGTCTGTATCTATGTCATGTGTCTGTATCTATGTAATGTGTCTGTATCTATGTAATGTGTCTGTATCTCTGTAATGTGTCTGTATCTCTGTAATGTGTCTGTAATGTGTCTGTAATGTGTCTGTACCTATGTAATGTGTCTGTATCTCTGTAATGTGTCTGTATCTCTGTAATGTGTCTGTAATGTGTCTGTATCTATGTAGTGTGTCTGTATCTATGTAATGTGTCTGTATCTATGTAATGTGTCTGTATCTCTGTAATGTGTCTGTATCTCTGTAATGTGTCTGTAATGCGTCTGTATCTATGTAATGTGTCTGTATCTCTGTAATGTGTCTGTAATGTGTCTGTAATGTGTCTGTATCTATGTAATGTGTCTGTAATGCGTCTGTATCTCTGTAATGTGTCTGTATCTCTGTAATGTGTCTGTATCTCTTTAATGTGTCTGTATCTATGTAATGTGTCTGTATCTCTGTAATGTGTCTGTAATGTGTCTGTATCTATGTAATGTGTCTGTATCTCTGTAATGTGTCTGTAATGTGTCTGTATCTATGTAATGTGTCTGTAATGTGTCTGTAATGTGTCTGTATCTCTTTAATGTGTCTGTATCTCTGTACTGTGTCTGTATCTCTGTAATGTGTCTGTATCTATGTAATGTGTCTGTATCTCTGTAATGTGTCTGTATCTATGTAATGTGTCTGTATCTCTTTAATGTGTCTGTATCTATGTAATGTGTCTGTAATGTGTCTGTATCTATGTAATGTGTCTGTAATGTGTCTGTAATGTGTCTGTATCTCTTTAATGTGTCTGTATCTCTGTACTGTGTCTGTATCTCTGTAATGTGTCTGTATCTATGTAATGTGTCTGTATCTATATAATGTGTCTGTATCTATGTAATGTGTCTGTAATGTGTCTGTATCTATGTAATGTGTCTGTATCTATATAATGTGTCTGTATCTCTGTAATGTGTCTGTAATGTGTCTGTATCTATGTAATGTGTCTGTATCTCTGTAATGTGTCTGTAATGTGTCTGTATCTATGTAATGTGTCTGTAATGTGTCTGTAATGTGTCTGTATCTCTTTAATGTGTCTGTGTCTCTGTAATGTGTCTGTATCTCTGTAATGTGTCTGTATCTATGTAATGTGTCTGTATCTATGTAATGTGTCTGTATCTCTGTAATGTGTCTGTATCTATGTCATGTGTCTGTATCTATGTAATGTGTCTGTATCTATGTAATGTGTCTGTATCTATGTAATGTGTCTGTATCTCTGTAATGTGTCTGTATCTCTGTAATGTGTCTGTAATGTGTCTGTAATGTGTCTGTACCTATGTAATGTGTCTGTATCTCTGTAATGTGTCTGTATCTCTGTAATGTGTATCTCTGTAATGTGTCTGTATCTATGTCTGTGTGTCTGTATCTATGTAATGTGTCTGTATCTCTGTAATGTGTCTGTATCTATGTAATGTGTCTGTATCTCTGTAATGTGTCTGTATCTCTGTAATGTGTCTGTAATGCGTCTGTATCTATGTAATGTGTCTGTATCTCTGTAATGTGTCTGTAATGTGTCTGTAATGTGTCTGTATCTATGTAATGTGTCTGTAATGCGTCTGTATCTCTGTAATGTGTCTGTATCTCTGTAATGTGTCTGTATCTCTTTAATGTGTCTGTATCTATGTAATGTGTCTGTATCTCTGTAATGTGTCTGTAATGTGTCTGTATCTATGTAATGTGTCTGTATCTCTGTAATGTGTCTGTAATGTGTCTGTATCTATGTAATGTGTCTGTAATGTGTCTGTAATGTGTCTGTATCTCTTTAATGTGTCTGTATCTCTGTACTGTGTCTGTATCTCTGTAATGTGTCTGTATCTATGTAATGTGTCTGTATCTCTGTAATGTGTCTGTATCTATGTAATGTGTCTGTATCTCTTTAATGTGTCTGTATCTATGTAATGTGTCTGTAATGTGTCTGTATCTCTGTAATGTGTCTGTATTTACGTAATGTGTCTGTATCTCTTTAATGTGTCTGTATCTCTGTAATGTGTCTGTATCTATGTAATGTGTCTGTATCTATGTAATGTGTCTGTATCTATGTAATGTGTCTGTATCTATGTAATGTGTCTGTATCTATATAATGTGTCTGTATCTCTGTAATGTGTCTGTAATGTGTCTGTATCTATGTAATGTGTCTGTATCTCTGTAATGTGTCTGTAATGTGTCTGTATCTATGTAATGTGTCTGTAATGTCTGTAATGTGTCTGTATCTCTTTAATGTGTCTGTATCTCTGTAATGTGTCTGTATCTCTGTAATGTGTCTGTATCTATGTAATGTGTCTGTATCTCTGTAATGTGTCTGTATCTATGTAATGTGTCTGTATCTCTTTAATGTGTCTGTATCTATGTAATGTGTCTGTAATGTGTCTGTATCTCTGTAATGTGTCTGTATTTACTGTAATGTGTCTGTATCTCTGTAATGTGTCTGTATCTCTGTAATGTGTCTGTATCTATGTAATGTGTCTGTATCTCTGTAATGTGTCTGTATCTATATAATGTGTCTGTATCTATGTAATGTGTCTGTAATGTGTCTGTATCTATGTAATGTGTCTGTATCTATGTAATGTGTCTGTATCTATGTAATGTGTCTGTATCTCTGTAATGTGTCTGTATCTCTGTAATGTGTCTGTAATGTGTCTGTAATGTGTCTGTACCTATGTAATGTGTCTGTATCTCTGTAATGTGTCTGTATCTCTGTAATGTGTCTGTAATGTGTCTGTATCTATGTAGTGTGTCTGTATCTATGTAATGTGTCTGTATCTATGTAATGTGTCTGTATCTCTGTAATGTGTCTGTATCTCTGTAATGTGTCTGTAATGCGTCTGTATCTATGTAATGTGTCTGTATCTCTGTAATGTGTCTGTAATGTGTCTGTAATGTGTCTGTATCTATGTAATGTGTCTGTAATGCGTCTGTATCTCTGTAATGTGTCTGTATCTCTGTAATGTGTCTGTATCTCTTTAATGTGTCTGTATCTATGTAATGTGTCTGTATCTCTGTAATGTGTCTGTAATGTGTCTGTATCTATGTAATGTGTCTGTATCTCTGTAATGTGTCTGTAATGTGTCTGTATCTATGTAATGTGTCTGTAATGTGTCTGTAATGTGTCTGTATCTCTTTAATGTGTCTGTATCTCTGTACTGTGTCTGTATCTCTGTAATGTGTCTGTATCTATGTAATGTGTCTGTATCTCTGTAATGTGTCTGTATCTATGTAATGTGTCTGTATCTCTTTAATGTGTCTGTATCTATGTAATGTGTCTGTAATGTGTCTGTATCTCTGTAATGTGTCTGTATTTACGTAATGTGTCTGTATCTCTTTAATGTGTCTGTATCTCTGTAATGTGTCTGTATCTATGTAATGTGTCTGTATCTATGTAATGTGTCTGTACTGTGTCTGTATCTCTGTAATGTGTCTGTATCTATATAATGTGTCTGTATCTATGTAATGTGTCTGTAATGTGTCTGTATCTATGTAATGTGTCTGTATCTATGTAATGTGTCTGTATCTATGTAATGTGCCTGTAATGTGTCTGTGTCTCTGTAATGTGTCTGTATCTCTGTAATGTGTCTGTATCTCTGTAATGTGTCTGTATCTCTGTAATGTGTCTGTATCTATGTAATGTGTCTGTATCTATGTAATGTGTCTGTAATGTGTCTGTAATGTGTCTGTATCTATGTAATGTGTCTGTATCTATGTAATGTGTCTGTATCTCTGTAATGTGTCTGTATCTCTGTAATGTGTCTGTAATGTGTCTGTAATGTGTCTGTATCTATGTAATGTGTCTGTATCTATGTAATGTGTCTGTATCTATGTAATGTGTCTGTATCTATGTAATGTGTCTGTATCTATGTAATGTGTCTGTACTGTGTCTGTATCTCTGTAATGTGTCTGTATCTATATAATGTGTCTGTATCTATGTAATGTGTCTGTAATGTGTCTGTATCTATGTAATGTGTCTGTATCTATGTAATGTGTCTGTATCTATGTAATGTGTCTGTATCTATGTAATATGTCTGTATCTATGTAATGTGCCTGTAATGTGTCTGTGTCTCTGTAATGTGTATGTATCTCTGTAATGTGTCTGTATCTATGTAATGTGTCTGTATCTATGTAATGTGTCTGTATCTCTGTAATGTTTCTGTATCTCTGTAATGTGTCTGTATCTCTGTAATGTGTCTGTAATGTGTCTGTATTGTGTCTGTATCTCTGTAATGTGTCTGTATCTATGTAATGTGTCTGTATCTCTGTAATGTGTCTGTATCTATGTAATGTGTCTGTATCTCTGTAATGTTTCTGTATCTCTGTAATGTGTCTGTATCTCTGTAATGTGTCTGTAATGTGTCTGTATTGTGTCTGTATCTCTGTAATGTGTCTGTATCTATGTAATGTGTCTGTATCTCTGTAATGTGTCTGTATCTCTGTAATGTGTCTGTATCTGTGTACACTCTAACCACTAGGGTAGCCTAATGGTTAGAGCGTTGGACTAGTAACCACATGGTTGCAAGTTCAAATCCTTGAGCTGACAAGGTACAAATCTGTCATTCTGCCCCTGAACAGGCAGTTAACCCACTGTTCCTAGGCTGTCATTGAAAATAAGAATTTGTTCTTAACTGACTTGCCTAGTAAAATAAAGGTAATGTGTCTGTATCTATAGTTGAAGTCAGAAGTTAACATATATTTAACTCAGTATTTCACAATTCCTGACATTTAATCCTGGTAATAATTCCCTGTTTTTGTCAGTTAGGATCAATTCTTCATTTTAAGAATGTGAATTGTCAGAATAATAGTAGAGAGTATGGTTTATTTCAGCTTTTATTTCTTTCATCACATTCCCAGTGGGTCAGAAGTTTACAAACACTCAATTAGTATTTGGTAGCATTGACTTTAAATTGTTTAACTTGGGTCAAATGTTTTGGGTAGCCTTCCACAAGCTTCCCACAATAATTTGGGTGAATTTTGGCCCGTTACCCCTGACAGAGCTGGTGTAACTGAATCAGGTTTGAAAGGCCTCCTTGCTCGCACATGCTTTTCCAGTTCTGCCTACACATTTTCAATGGGATTGAGATCAGGGCGTTGTGATGGAGATTCTAATACCTTGACTTTGTTGTCCTTACGCCATTTTGCCACAACTTTGGAAGTATGCTTGGGGTCATTGTCCATTTGGAAGACCCATTAGAGACAAAACTTTAACTGATGTCTTGAGATGCTGCTTCAATATATCCACATAATTGTCCTACTTCATGATGCCATCTATTTTGTGAAGTGCACCAGTCCCTCCTGCAGCAAAGCACCCCCACAACATAATGGTTGGGATGGTGTTCTTCGACTTGCAAGCCTCCCCCTTTTTCCACCAAACATTACGATGGTCATTACGATGGCCAAACAGTTATATTTTTGTTTCCTCAGACCAGAGGACATTTCTCCAAAAAGTATGATCTTTGTCCCCATGTGTAGTTGCAAACCGTAGTCTGACTTTTTTTATGGCGGTTTTGGAGCAGTGGCCTCTTCCTTGCTGAGCAGCCTTTCAGGTTATGTCGACATAGGACTTGTTTTACTGTGGATATAGATACGTTTGTACCTGTTTCCTCCAGCATCTTCACAAGGTCCTTTGCTGTTGTTCTGGGATTGATTTGCACTTTTCGCACCAAAGTACGTTCATCTCTAGGAGACAGAACACGTCTCCTTCCTGAGAGGTATGACAGCTGCGTGGTCCCAGGGTGTTTATACTTGCGTACTATTGTTTGTACAGATGAAAGTGGTACCTTCAGGTGTTTGGAAATTGCTTCCAAGGATGAACCAGCCAATCTTGGCTGATTTGTTTTGATTTTCCCATGACGTCAAGCAAGAGGCACTGAGTCTGAAGGTCGGCATTGAAATAAATCCACAGGTACACCTCCAATTGACTCAAATGATGTCAATTAGCCTATCAGAATCTTCTAAAGCCATGACATATTTTTCTGGAATTTTCCAAGCTGTTTAAAGGCACAGTCAACTTAGTGTATGTAAACTTCTGACCCACTGGAATTGTGATACAGTGAATTATAATCTGTCTGTAAACAATTGTTGGAAAAATGACTTGTGTCATGCACAAAGTAGATGTCCTAACCGACTTGCCAAAACTATAGTTTGTTAAGAAGAAATTTGTGGAGTGGTTGAAAATCAAGTTTTAATGACTCCAACCTTAGTGTATGTAAACCTCCGACTTCAACTGTATGTAATTGAATGCATATTTATGTAAAAAACTAGAGACCACAATGAAAAAAAGTCCCCGACTGTATCGTGCAATCCTGGTCACTTTAAAAAAAATCTTTGCATATATATGTCTTTTTTTTACAGACAAATAAAATCAATCAATCCAAACTGTGCAGCGGCTAATTGATGAATGGAAATAGACAAGCCTTCGATTGTCAAGCCTTCGATACTGGGTAAGCCTACAAGGTAGGGAGGGATGACTTTTCTGTTTGTCAAGCTTGACATAGGCTATTTATTGTGGTGTTGAAAACACAAACCATGATATTGAAGTGCCTGAAGTCGGTATGTTTTGTTTATTGGTTGTGTGGTGCATTAGCACAGAAACCTGTTGTTGGAAAATTTGTTGCATATATTTTATATAATTATAAATATGGCATTAAGATGTAGAAATGTGATTTCCAACCTAGCTCATCATTGTCTGCAGCCGGCTCATATCGTAGTGTAATGAAACAGGCAGGGAGAGGGATGAAACAGGCAGGGAGAGGGATGAAACAGGCAGGGAGAGGGATTAAACAGGCAGGGAGAGTGATGAAACAGGCAGGGAGAGTGATGAAACAGGCAGGGAGAGTGATGAAACAGGCAGCAAGAGTGATGAAACAGACAGGGAGTGTAATGAAACAGGCAGGGAGAGTGATGAAACAGGCAGGGAGTGTAATGAAACACTTCCGGGTTGGAGCGGTCGCATCCGCACTTCGCTCCGCAGGTAGTATAACTTTTCATTACATTTCATTACATTTCATTATAGTACAACGGTTTGATTTGTCTAATCTTAGCAATTTCTTCTTAGCTAGCTACATAGCCGTCTTTGTATCAAAGATAATTGCGTAATTATCGTATTTCGTCGTCCTAACGTAGTCTACACTGCTATCTGCCCAGCAGCTAGCCAGCTAGCAAAAGTCCACCGTCTACCGAATAGCAGCACTGTAGAAACTATTACACTCAACTGAACGACTTGATTAGTGTAGTGTTAGCTAGCTACATAGTTGTCTTTGCTGTCTTCGTATCCAAGATAATTGTGTAGTTTAGAGTGTGTAGTCTTAGAGTGATTATCTTAATTTACCGAGGTTAGCTAGCCAGCTATTTGTCGTCCATAACGTAGGAGACACTGCTAGCTAGCCAACAGCTAGCCAACGTCTACCGAATAGAACTTCCGCACTCAACAATCCGGTCGCATTCCGCTTCGCTCCACACGTAGTATCACATTTTCATTTCATTTCATTACAGCACAACGGTTTGATTTGCTTGATCGTAGCTAGCTACATAGCTAGCTACATAGCCGTCTTTGTATCAAAGATAATTGTGTAGTCTAGAGCGATTTTCTAGGTTAGCTAGCCAGCTATTGTCGTTCTTTTAACGCAACGTAACGTAATCAACACTGCTAGCTAGCCAGCTAGCCCCCGAATAGCAGCACTGTAGAAACTATTACACTCAACGGAACGACTTGATTAGTGTAGTGTCAACAACGCAGCCACTGCCAGCTAGCCTACAAAGTCAACAATGCAGCCACTGCCAGCTAGCCTACTTCAGCAGTACTGTATCATTTTAATCATTTTAGTCAATGAGATTCTTGCTACGTAAGCTTAACTTTCTGAACATTCGAGACGTGTAGTCCACTTGTCATTCCAATCTCCTTGCTGTATCACCGCCTGGTACGGCAACTGCTCCGCCCTCAACCGTAAGGCTCTCCAGAGGGTAGTGAGGACTGCACAACGCATCACCGGGGGCAAACTACCTGCCCTCCAGGACACCTACACCACCCGTTGTTACAGGAAGGCCATAAAGATCATCAAGGACATCAACCACCCGAACCACTGCCTGTTCACCCCGCTATCATCCAGAAGGCGAGGTCAGTACAGGTGCATCAAAGCTGGGACCGAGAGACTGAAAAACAGCTTCTATCTCAAGGCCATCAGACTGTTAAACAGCCACCACTAACAGTGAGTGGCTGCTGCCAACACACTGTCATTGACACTGACCCAACTCCAGCCATTTTAATAATGGGAATTGATGGGAATTATGTAAATATATCACTAGCCACTTTAAACAATGCTACCTTATATAATGTTACTTACCCTACATTATTCATCTCATATGCATATGTATATACTGTACTCTACATCATCGACTGCATCCTTATGTAATACATGTATCACTAGCCACTTTAACTATGCCACTTTGTTTACTTTGTCTACACACATCTCATATGTATATACTGTACTCGATACCATCTACTGTATGCTGCTCTGTACCATCACTCATTCATATATCCTTATGTACATGTTCCTTATCCCCTTACACTGTGTATAAGACAGTAGTTTTGGAATTGTTAGTTAGATTACTTGTCGGTTATCACTGCATTGTCGGAACTAGAAGCACAAGCATTTCGCTACACTCGCATTTAACATCTGCTAACCATGTGTATGTGACAAATAAAATTTGATTTGATTTGATTTGATTTGATCAGCGTAGCCTCTTCTGTAGCCTGTCAACTATGTGTCTGTCTATCCCTGTTCTCTCCTCTCTGCACAGACCATACAAACGCTCCACACCGCGTGGCCGCGGCCACCCTAATCTGGTGGTCCCAGCGCGCACGACCCACGTGGAGTTCCAGGTCTCCGGTAGCCTCTGGAACTGCCGATCTGCGGCCAACAAGGCAGAGTTCATCTCAGCCTATGCCTCCCTCCAGTCCCTCGACTTCTTGGCACTGACGGAAACATGGATCACCACAGATAACACTGCTACTCCTACTGCTCTCTCTTCGTCCGCCCACGTGTTCTCGCACACCCCGAGAGCTTCTGGTCAGCGGGGTGGTGGCACCGGGATCCTCATCTCTCCCAAGTGGTCATTCTCTCTTTCTCCCCTTACCCATCTGTCTATCGCCTCCTTTGAATTCCATGCTGTCACAGTTACCAGCCCTTTCAAGCTTAACATCCTTATCATTTATCGCCCTCCAGGTCCCCTCAGAGAGTTCATCAATGAGCTTGATGCCTTGATAAGCTCCTTTCCTGAGGACGGCTCACCTCTCACAGTTCTGGGCGACTTTAACCTCCCCACGTCTACCTTTGACTCATTCCTCTCTGCCTCCTTCTTTCCACTCCTCTCCTCTTTTGACCTCACCCTCTCACCTTCCCCCCCTACTCACAAGGCAGGCAATATGCTCGACCTCATCTTTACTAGATGCTGTTCTTCCACTAACCTCATTGCAACTCCCCTCCAAGTCTCCGACCACTACCTTGTATCCTTTTCCCTCTCGCTCTCATCCAACACTTCCCACACTGCCCCTACTCGGATGGTATCGCGCCGTCCCAACCTTCGCTCTCTTTCCCCCGCTACTCTCTCCTCTTCCATCCTATCATCTCTTCCCTCTGCTCAAACCTTCTCCAACCTATCTCCTGATTCTGCCTCCTCAACCCTCCTCTCCTCCCTTTCTGCATCCTTTGACTCTCTATGTCCCCTATCCTCCAGGCCGGCTCGGTCCTCCCCTCCCGCTCCGTGGCTCGACGACTCATTGCGAGCTCACAGAACAGGGCTCCGGGTAGCCGAGCGGAAATGGAGGAAAACTCGCCTCCCTGCTGACCTGGCATCCTTTCACTCCCTCCTCTCTACATTTTCCTCCTCTGTCTCTGCTGCTAAAGCCACTTTCTACCACTCTAAATTCCAAGCATCTGCCTCTAACCCTAGGAAGCTCTTTGCCACTTTCTCCTCCCTCCTGAATCCTCCTCCCCCTCCCCCTCCTCCCTCTCTGCAGATGACTTCGTCAACCATTTTGAAAAGAAGGTCGACGACATCCGATCCTCGTTTGCTAAGTCAAACGACACCGCTGGTTCTGCTCACACTGCCCTACCCTATGCTCTGACCTCTTTCTCCCCTCTCTCCAGATGAAATCTCGCGTCTTGTGACGGCCGGCCGCCCAACAACCTGCCCGCTTGACCCTATCCCCTCCTCTCTTCTCCAGACCATTTCCGGAGACCTTCTCCCTTACCTCACCTCGCTCATCAACTCATCCCTGCCCGCTGGCTACGTCCCTTCCGTCTTCAAGAGAGCGAGAGTTGCACCCCTTCTGAAAAAACCTACACTCGATCCCTCCGATGTCAACAACTACAGACCAGTATCCCTTCTTTCTTTTCTCTCCAAAACTCTTGAACGTGCCGTCCTTGGCCAGCTCTCCCGCTATCTCTCTCAGAATGACCTTCTTGATCCAAATCAGTCAGGTTTCAGGACTAGTCATTCAACTGAGACTGCTCTTCTCTGTACCGCTAAAGCTAACTCTCTCTCCTCTGCTCTCATCCTTCTAGACCTATCGGCTGCCTTCGATACTGTGAACCATCAGATCCTCCTCTCCACCCTCTCCGAGTTGGGCATCTCCGGCGCGGCCCACGCTTGGATTGCGTCCTACCTGACAGGTCGCTCCTACCAGGTGGCGTGGCGAGAATCTGTCTCCTCACCACGCGCTCTCACCACTGGTGTCCCCCAGGGCTCTGTTCTAGGCCCTCTCCTATTCTTGCTATACACCAAGTCACTTGGCTCTGTCATAACCTCACATGGTCTCTCCTATCATTGCTATGCAGACGACACACAATTAATCTTCTCCTTTCCCCCTTCTGATGACCAGGTGGCGAATCGCATCTCTGCATGTCTGGCAGACATATCAGTGTGGATGACGGATCACCACCTCAAGCTGAACCTCGGCAAGACGGAGCTGCTCTTCCTCCTGGGGAAGGACTGCCCGTTCCATGATCTCGCCATCACGGTTGACAACTCCATTGTGTCCTCCTCCCAGAGCGCTAAGAACCTTGGCGTGATCCTGGACAACACCCTGTCGTTCTCAACTAACATCAAGGCGGTGGCCCGTTCCTGTAGGTTCATGCTCTACAACATCCGTAGAGTATGACCCTGCCTCACACAGGAAGCGGCGCAGGTCCTAATCCAGGCACTTGTCATCTCCTGTCTGGATTACTGCAACTCGCTGTTGGCTGGGCTCCCTGCCTGTGCCATTAAACCCCTACAACTCATCCAGAACGCCGCAGCCCGTCTGGTGTTCAACCTTCCCAAGTTCTCTCACGTCACCCCGCTCCTCCGCTCTCTCCACTGGCTTCCAGTTGAAGCTCGCATCCGCTACAAGAACATGGTGCTTGCCTACGGAGCTGTGAGGGGAACGGCACCTCAGTACCTCCAGGCTCTGATCAGGCCCTACACCCAAACAAGGGCACTGCGTTCATCCACCTCTGGCCTGCTCGCCTCCCTACCACTGAGGAAGTACAGTTCCCGCTCAGCCCAGTCAAAACTGTTCGCTGCTCTGGCCCCCCAATGGTGGAACAAACTCCCTCACGATGCCAGGGCAGCGGAGTCAATCACCACCTTCCGGAGACACCTGAAACCCCACCTCTTTAAGGAATACCTAGGATAGGATAAAGTAATCCTTCTCACCCCCCCCCCCCTTAAAAGATTTAGATGCTCTAATGTAAAGTGGCTGTTCCACTGGATGTCATAAGGTGAATGCACCAATTTGTAAGTCGCTCTGGATAAGAGCATCTGCTAAATTACTTAAATGTAAATGTAAATGTAAACAGGCAGGGAGAGTGATGAAACAGGCAGGGAGTGTAATGAAACAGGCAGGGAGATTGATGAAACAGGCAGGGAGTGTAATGAAACTGGCAGGAAGAGTGATGAAACAGGCAGGGAGAGTGATGAAACAGCCAGGGAGTGTGATGAAACAGGCAGGGAGTGTGATGAAACAGTAATAAAACAGGCAGGGAGTGTAATGAAACAGGCAGAGAGAGTGATGAAACAGGCAGGGAGAGTGATGAAACAGTAATGAAACAGGCAGGGAGAGTAATGAAACAGGCAGGGAGAGTGATGGAACAGGCAGGGATTGTGATGAAACAGGCAGGGAGAGTGATGAAACAGGAAGGGGAAGTGATGAAACAGGCAGGGAGAGTGATGAAACAGGCAGGGAGAGTGATGGAACAGGCAGGGATTGTGATGAAACAGGAAGCGAGAGTGATGAAACAGGAAGCGAGAGTGATGAAACAGGAAGGGAGTGTAATGAAACAGGCAGGGAGTGTGATGACACAGGAAGGGAGTGTAATGAAACAGGCAGGGAGTGTAATGAAACAGGCAGGGAGAGTGATGAAACAGGAAGGGAGAGTGATGAAACAGGCAGGGAGTGTGATGAAACAGGAAGGGAGTGTAATGAAACAGGCAGGGAGTGTAATGAAACAGACAGGGAGAGTGATGAAACAGGCAGAGAGAGTGATGAAACGGGAATGGAGATTGGTGAAACAGGAAGGGAGTGTAATGAAACAGGCAGGGAGAGTGATGAAACAGTAATGAAACAGGCAGAGAGAGTGATGAAACAGTAATGAAACAGGCAGAGAGAGTAATGAAACAGGCAGGGAGAGTGATGAAACAGGCAGGGAGTGTAATGAAACAGGAAGGGAGAGTGATGAAACAGGCAGGGAGTGTGGTGAAACAGGCAGGGAGAGTGATGAAACAGGCAGAGAGAGTGATGAAACAGGAATGGAGATTAGTGAAACAGGAAGGGAGAGTGATGAAACAGGCAGGGAGTGTAATGAAACAGGCAGGGAGAGTGATGAAACAGTAATGAAACAGGAAGGGAGAGTGATGAAACAGTAATGAAACAGGCAGAGAGAGTGATGAAACAGTAATGAAACAGGCAGGGAGAGTAATGAAACAGTAATAAAACAGGCAGGGAGTGTAATGAAACAGGCAGGGAGAGTGATGAAACAGGCAGGGAGAGTGATGAAACAGGCACGGAGTGTGATGAAACAGCCAGGGAGTGTGATGAAACAGTAATGAAACAGGCAGGGGGTGTAATGAAACAGGCCGGGAAGAGTGATGAAACAGGAAGGGAGGGTGATGAAACAGGCAGGGAGTGTGGTGAAACAGGCCGGGAAGAGTGATGAAACAGGAAGGGAGAGTGATGAAACAGGCAGGGAGTGTGGTGAAACAGGCAGGGAGAGTGATGAAACAGGCAGGGAGTGTAATGAAACAGGCAGGGAGTGTAATGAAACAGGCAGGGAGTGTAATGAAACAGGCAGGGAGAGTGATGAAACAGTAATGAAACAGGAAGGAGAGTGATGAAACAGGCCGGGAGAGTGATGAAACAGCCAGGGAGTGTAATGGAACAGGCAGGGAGAGTGATGAAATGGTAATGAAACAGGCAGGGAGTGTAATGAAACAGCCAGGGAGTGTGATGAAACAGGCAGGAGTGTGATGAAACAGGCAGGAGTGTAATGAAACAGCCAGGGAGTGTAAAGAAACAGGCAGGGAGAGTGATGAAACAGGCAGGGAGTGTAATGAAACAGAAAGGGAGTGTGATGAAACAGGCAGGGAGAGTGATGAAACAGGCAGGGAGTGTGATGAAACAGGAAGCGAGAGTGATGAAACCGGAAGGGAGTGTAATGAAACAGGCAGGGAGAGTGATGAAACAGTAATGAAACAGGAAGGGAGAATGATGAAACAGGAAGGGAGTGTGATGAAACAGGAAGGGAGTGTAATGAAGCAGGCAGGGAGTGTAATGAAACAGGCAGGGAGTGTGATGAAACAGGCAGGAAGTGTTATGAAACAGGAAGGGAGAGTGATGAAACAGGCATGGAGTGTGGTGAAACAGGCAGGGAGAGTGATGAAACAGGCAGAGAGAGTGATGAAACAGGAATGGAGATTGGTGAAACAGGAAGGGAGAGTGATGAAACAGGCAGGGAGTGTAATGAAACAGGCAGGGAGAGTGATGAAACAGGCAGGGAGTGTAATGAAACAGGCAGGAAGAGTGATGAAACAGGCAGGGAGAGTGATGAAACAGCCAGGGAGTGTGATGAAACAGGCAGGGAGTGTGATGAAACAGTAATAAAACAGGCAGGGAGTGTAATGAAACAGGCAGGGAGAGTGATGAAACAGTAATGAAACAGGCAGGGGGTGTAATGAAACCGGAAGGGAGTGTGATGAAACAGGCAGGGAGATTGATGAAACAGGAAGGGGAAGTGATGAAACAGGCAGGGAGAGTGATGAAACAGGCAGGGAGAGTGATGGAACAGGCAGGGATTGTGATGAAACAGGAAGCGAGAGTGATGAAACAGGAAGCGAGAGTGATGAAACAGGAAGGGAGTGTAATGAAACAGGCAGGGAGTGTGATGAAACAGGAAGGGAGTGTAATGAAACAGGCAGGGAGTGTAATGAAACAGGAAGCGAGAGTGATGAAACAGGAAGGGAGAGTGATGAAACAGGCAGGGAGTGTGGTGAAACAGGCAGGGAGAGTGATGAAACAGGCAGAGAGAGTGATGAAACAGGAATGGAGATTAGTGAAACAGGAAGGGAGAGTGATGAAACAGGCAGGGAGTGTAATGAAACAGGCAGGGAGAGTGATGAAACAGGCAGGGAGAGTGATGAAACAGTAATGAAACAGGCAGGGAGAGTAATGAAACAGGCAGGGAGAGTGATGGAACAGGCAGGGATTGTGATGAAACAGGAAGCGAGAGTGATGAAACAGGAAGCGAGAGTGATGAAACAGGAAGGGAGTGTAATGAAACAGGCAGGGAGTGTGATGAAACAGGAAGGGAGTGTGATGAAACAGGCAGGGAGATTGATGAAACAGGAAGGGGAAGTGATGAAACAGGCAGGGAGAGTGATGAAACAGGAAGGGGAAGTGATGAAACAGGCAGGGAGAGTGATGAAACAGGCAGGGAGAGTGATGGAACAGGCAGGGATTGTGATGAAACAGGAAGCGAGAGTGATGAAACAGGAAGCGAGAGTGATGAAACAGGAAGGGAGTGTAATGAAACAGGCAGGGAGTGTAATGAAACAGGCAGGGAGAGTGATGAAACAGGAAGGGAGAGTGATGAAACAGGCAGGGAGTGTGATGAAACAGGAAGGGAGTGTAATGAAACAGGCAGGGAGTGTAATGAAACAGGCAGGGAGAGTGATGAAACAGGCAGAGAGAGTGATGAAACGGGAATGGAGATTGGTGAAACAGGAAGGGAGTGTAATGAAACAGGCAGGGAGAGTGATGAAACAGTAATGAAACAGGCAGAGAGAGTGATGAAACAGTAATGAAACAGGCAGAGAGAGTAATGAAACAGGCAGGGAGAGTGATGAAACAGGCAGGGAGTGTAATGAAACAGGAAGGGAGAGTGATGAAACAGGCAGGGAGTGTGGTGAAACAGGCAGGGAGAGTGATGAAACAGGCAGAGAGAGTGATGAAACAGGAATGGAGATTAGTGAAACAGGAAGGGAGAGTGATGAAACAGGCAGGGAGTGTAATGAAACAGGCAGGGAGAGTGATGAAACAGTAATGAAACAGGAAGGGAGAGTGATGAAACAGTAATGAAACAGGCAGAGAGAGTGATGAAACAGTAATGAAACAGGCAGGGAGAGTAATGAAACAGTAATAAAACAGGCAGGGAGTGTAATGAAACAGGCAGGGAGAGTGATGAAACAGGCAGGGAGAGTGATGAAACAGGCACGGAGTGTGATGAAACAGCCAGGGAGTGTGATGAAACAGTAATGAAACAGGCAGGGGGTGTAATGAAACAGGCCGGGAAGAGTGATGAAACAGGAAGGGAGGGTGATGAAACAGGCAGGGAGTGTGGTGAAACAGGCCGGGAAGAGTGATGAAACAGGAAGGGAGAGTGATGAAACAGGCAGGGAGTGTGGTGAAACAGGCAGGGAGAGTGATGAAACAGGCAGGGAGTGTAATGAAACAGGCAGGGAGTGTAATGAAACAGGCAGGGAGTGTAATGAAACAGGCAGGGAGAGTGATGAAACAGTAATGAAACAGGAAGGGAGAGTGATGAAACAGGCCGGGAGAGTGATGAAACAGCCAGGGAGTGTAATGGAACAGGCAGGGAGAGTGATGAAACGTTAATGAAACAGGCAGGGAGTGTAATGAAACAGGCAGGGATTGTGATGAAACAGGAAGCGAGAGTGATGAAACCGGAAGGGAGTGTAATGAAACAGGCAGGGAGAGTGATGAAACAGTAATGAAACAGGAAGGGAGAGTGAAGAAACAGGAAGGGAGTGTGATGAAACAGGAAGGGAGTGTAATGAAGCAGGCAGGGAGTGTAATGAAACCGGCAGGGAGTGTGATGAAACAGGCAGGAAGTGTGATGAAACAGGAAGGGAGAGTGATGAAACAGGCATGGAGTGTGGTGAAACAGGCAGGGAGAGTGATGAAACAGGCAGAGAGAGTGATGAAACAGGAATGGAGATTGGTGAAACAGGAAGGGAGAGTGATGAAACAGGCAGGGAGTGTAATGAAACAGGCAGGGAGAGTGATGAAACAGGCAGGGAGTGTAATGAAACAGGCAGGAAGAGTGATGAAACAGGCAGGGAGAGTGATGAAACAGCCAGGGAGTGTGATGAAACAGGCAGGGAGTGTGATGAAACAGTAATAAAACAGGCAGGGAGTGTAATGAAACAGGCAGGGAGAGTGATGAAACAGGCAGGGGGTGTAATGAAACCGGAAGGGAGTGTGATGAAACAGGCAGGGAGATTGATGAAACAGGAAGGGGAAGTGATGAAACAGGCAGGGAGAGTGATGAAACAGGCAGGGAGAGTGATGGAACAGGCAGGGATTGTGATGAAACAGGAAGCGAGAGTGATGAAACAGGAAGGGAGTGTAATGAAACAGGCAGGGAGTGTGATGAAACAGGAAGGGAGTGTAATGAAACAGGCAGGGAGTGTAATGAAACAGGCAGGGAGAGTGATGAAACAGGAAGGGAGAGTGATGAAACAGGAATGGAGATTAGTGAAACAGGAAGGGAGAGTGATGAAACAGGCAGGGAGTGTAATGAAACAGGCAGAAACAGGAGAGTGATGAAACAGGAATGGAGATTAGTGAAACAGGAAGGGAGAGTGATGAAACAGGCAGGGAGTGTAATGAAACAGACAGGGAGAGTGATGAAACAGTAATGAAACAGGAAGGGAGAGTGATGAAACAGGCAGAGAGAGTGATGAAACAGGAATGGAGATTAGTGAAACAGGAAGGGAGAGTGATGAAACAGTAATGAAACAGGCAGAGAGAGTGATGAAACAGTAATGAAACAGGCAGGGAGAGTAATGAAACAGTAATGAAACAGGCAGGGAGTGTGATGAAACAGCCAGGGAGTGTGATGAAACAGTAATGAAACAGGCCGGGAAGAGTGATGAAACAGGATGGAGAGTGATGAAACAGGCCGGGAAGAGTGATGAAACAGGAAGGGAGAGTGATGAAACAGGCAGGGAGTGTGGTGAAACAGGCAGGGAGAGTGATGAAACAGGCAGGGAGTGTAATGAAACAGGCAGGGAGTGTAATGAAACAGGCAGGGAGAGTGATGAAACAGTAATGAAACAGGAAGGGAGATTGATGAAACAGGCAGGGAGAGTGATGAAACAGCCAGGGAGTGTAAAGAAACAGGCAGGGAGAGTGATGAAACAGTAATGAAACAGGAAGGGAGAATGATGAAACAGGAAGGGAGTGTGATGAAACAGGAAGGGAGTGTAATGAAACAGGCAGGGAGTGTAATGAAACAGGCAGGGAGTGTGATGAAACAGGAAGGGAGTGTAATGAAACAGGCAGGAAGTGTGGTGAAACAGGCAGGGAGAGTGATGAAACAGGCAGAGAGAGTGATGAAACAGGAATGGAGATTGGTGAAACAGGAAGGGAGAGTGATGAAACAGGCAGGGAGTGTAATGAAACAGGCAGGGAGAGTGATGAAACAGTAATGAAACAGGAAGGGAGAGTGATGAAACAGTAATGAAACAGGCAGGGAGTGTAATGAAACAGGCAGGGAGAGTGATGAAACAGGCAGGGAGCGTAATGAAACAGGCAGGGAGAGTGATGAAACAGTAATGAAACAGGCAGGGAGAGTGATGAAACAGGCAGGGAGTGTAATGAAACAGCCAGGGAGTGTAATGAAACAGTAATAAAACAGGCAGGGAGTGTAATGAAACAGGCAGGGAGATTGATGAAACAGCCAGGGAGTGTAATGAAACAGCCAGGGAGTGTAATGAAACAGACAGGGAGTGTAATGAAACAGCCAGGGAGTGTGATGAAACAGTAATGAAACAGGCAAAGGGTGTAATGAAACCGGAAGGGAGATTGATGAAACAGGAAGCGAGAGTGATGAAACAGGAAGGGAGTGTAATGAAACAGGCAGGGAGAGTGATGAAACAGGAAGGGAGAGTGATGAAACAGGCAGGGAGAGTGATGAAACAGGAAGGGAGGGTGATGAAACAGTAATGAAACAGGCAGGGGGTGTAATGAAACCGGAAGGGAGTGTAATGAAACAGGCAGGGAGTGTGATGAAACAGGAAGGGAGTGTAATGAAACAGGCAGGAAGTGTGATGAAACAGGAAGGGAGAGTGATGAAACAGTCATGGAGTGTGGTGAAACAGGCAGGGAGAGTGATGAAACAGGCAGAGAGAGTGATGAAACAGGAATGGAGATTGGTGAAACAGGAAGGGAGAGTGATGAAACAGGCAGGGAGTGTAATGAAACAGGCAGGGAGAGTGATGAAACAGTAATGAAACAGGAAGGGAGAGTGATGAAACAGTAATGAAACAGGCAGGGAGTGTAATGAAACAGGCAGGGAGAGTGATGAAACAGGCAGGGAGCGTAATGAAACAGGCAGGGAGAGTGATGAAACAGTAATGAAACAGGAAGGGAGAGTGATGAAACAGTAATGAAACAGGCAGAGAGAGTGATGAAACAGTAATGAAACAGGCAGGGAGAGTGATGAAACAGGCAGGGAGTGTAATGAAACAGCCAGGGAGTGTAATGAAACAGTAATAAAACAGGCAGGGAGTGTAATGAAACAGGCAGGGAGATTGATGAAACAGCCAGGGAGTGTAATGAAACAGCCAGGGAGTGTAATGAAACAGACAGGGAGTGTAATGAAACAGCCAGGGAGTGTGATGAAACAGTAATGAAACAGGCAAAGGGTGTAATGAAACCGGAAGGGAGATTGATGAAACAGGAAGCGAGAGTGATGAAACAGGAAGGGAGTGTAATGAAACAGGCAGGGAGAGTGATGAAACAGGAAGGGAGAGTGATGAAACAGGCAGGGAGAGTGATGAAACAGGAAGGGAGGGTGATGAAACAGTAATGAAATAGGCAGGGGGTGTAATGAAACCGGAAGGGAGTGTGATGAAACAGGAAGGGAGATTGATGAAATAGGAAGGGGAAGTGATGAAACAGGCAGGGAGAGTGATGAAATAGGCAGGGATTGTGATGAAACAGGAAGCGAGAGTGATGAAACCGGAAGGGAGTGTAATGAAACAGGCAGGGAGAGTGATGAAACAGTAATGAAACAGGAAGGGAGAATGATGAAACAGGAAGGGAGTGTGATGAAACAGGAAGGGAGTGTAATGAAACAGGCAGGGAGTGTAATGAAACAGGCAGGGAGTGTGATGAAACAGGAAGGGAGTGTAATGAAACAGGCAGGAAGTGTGATGAAACAGGAAGGGAGAGTGATGAAACAGGCATGGAGTGTGATGAAACAGGCAGAGAGAGTGATGAAACAGGAATGGAGATTGGTGAAACAGGAAGGGAGAGTGATGAAACAGGCAGGGAGTGTAATGAAACAGGCAGGGAGAGTGATGAAACAGTAATGAAACAGGCAGGGAGAGTGATGAAACAGGCAGGGAGCGTAATGAAACAGGCAGGGAGAGTGATGAAACAGTAATGAAACAGGCAGGGAGAGTGATGAAACAGTAATGAAACAGGCAGAGAGAGTGAAGAAACAGTAATGAAACAGGCAGGGAGAGTGATGAAACAGGCAGGGAGTGTAATGAAACAGCCAGGGAGTGTAATGAAACAGTAATAAAACAGGCAGGGAGTGTAATGAAACAGGCAGGGAGATTGATGAAACAGCCAGGGAGTGTAATGAAACAGCCAGGGAGTGTAATGAAACAGGCAAGGGGTGTGATGAAACAGTAATGAAACAGGCAAGGGGTGTAATGAAACCGGAAGGGAGATTGATGAAACAGGAAGCGAGAGTGATGAAACAGGAAGGGAGTGTAATGAAACAGGCAGGGAGAGTGATGAAACAGGAAGGGAGAGTGATGAAACAGGCAGGGAGAGTGATGAAACAGGAAGGGAGGGCGATGAAACAGTAATGAAACAGGCAGGGGGTGTAATGAAACAGGAAGCGAGAGTGATGAAACAGGAAGCGAGAGTGATGAAACAGGAAGGGAGTGTGATGAAACAGGCAGCGAGAGTGATGAAACAGGAAGGGAGAGTGATGAAACAGGAAGGGAGAGTGATGAAACAGGAAGGGAGAGTGATGAATCAGGGAGGGAGAGTGATGAAACAGGCAGGGACAGTGATGAAACAGGCAGGGACAGTGATGAAACAGGCAGGGACAGTGATGAAACAGGCAGGGACAGTGATGAAACAGGCAGGGAGAGTGATGAAACAGGCAGGGACAGTGATGAAACAGGCAGGGACAGTGATGAAACAGGCAGGGACAGTGATGAAACATGCAGGGACAGTGATGAAACATGCAGGGACAGTGATGAAACAGGCATGCAGCGTGTTGAAACAGGCAGGGAGAGTGAGCCCCTCTGTGGTGGTCAGTGAACCCTCAACCTTTTGGCCCGTAGCCCTGTGTGTCATCGACTGTGCCACATGAGTAATCTGAAGTAGCAAAGTCGTTTTTAAACCCAGTGTCACTTACAGTTATTGATATATTGTAAGTCGCTCTGGATTAGAGCGTCTGCTAAATGACTTAAATGTAAATGTAAAATAAACATTATTTTGAGTTAAATCTCTGAGGGGGGAGAGTGTGTTCAATTTATTTGACAGAAAATGTTCTTAATGTTAATGGAGGGGCTAATGAAACCTTGAGTTGGACGAAGCTCCTGCCCCCCCCAGTACATTTCTAGTTATTATACATATCTGGAGCCTTACTGGATGGAGACAATGGACACGTCCCAAAAGGGACCCTGCTCACTACTACTGGTGACCAAACACTATGGGTGCCAATTGGGATGCAGACAGTGTATGACAGGAAGAAGTCAGACCAAACTGCCTCTGAGAAAGAAAAGGTCAGAGGGAAGTGGGCCGCCAAGCGATGCCGAAGACCAAAGACCCCGCGCCACAGATAATTAAAGCTCTGAGCTACGGCGAGCAGCAAACGAAGCACCTTCTGCCTTTTCCAAAGGACCTGTCAGTGGGCTTCAGGGCTGCCTACTTCCCTTCAATGAGACCATTCAAGTAATTTAAAATAATTACACAATCATTAACACGATGACTCAGTGAACGACCGCTGCCTTTTTTGAGAGGCTTTAGTTGTTCAGAAAAACAGGCCTTCTCCCAGGAGTCCGACATTTCCATGGGTGGCAATTATTGTCAGATTAGAGGGATAGAGTGTTTAGAGAGCAGTACAATGGATCACAATAACAATAATAATAATGATAATAGTATCCAGATAAATCTAGTCACCCTCTAATTTCTATTTGGATTACTGAAATACTTTATTATTTTCTGCAATGTATGTAAAATAGCTTTTTTCTCCTCTGCTTGGATATGGTTTGGTGACGACCTTGAGATATCGACCCTGCAGGCACCTAGTTACAGCTGTATGTCTCACTGAAATTGGCAGGAAAAAGTCCACACAAAGCGATGCAATTTTTGTATCCAGGCTAAGGCTTGTCTCGAAAATATCAAAGGAAATATTTCTGTCATCCTGTAACAGGCATAAAAACAGCCGTTTTTCTTATGTCCTTCCCAAAAACGGAATATATATTCGAGTGATCCGAAATCGTAAAATTGCATTTGAAAGTACAGAGGTTTCACAGGTGTCTCTAGTGTTCGTAGTAATTATATATATATATATTGACTCATATTTCCATTTATAAACATGCATTTAACTTTATTATGTCACTGAGACATGAATACATGAAAACATAAATATTTTAATAGATTCTAGCACACTGAACATTCATCACCATTGTAGGTGAGGATACAGATTCCACTGCATCCATGTGAGCGCGATTCCACATGATGTAACCTACTTGTACAGTATGTATGATACATATAGGTACAGTATATGTCATATTAGTCACATCTACACCAGTGTGCTCTATCTACAGTTCCTAATCAAAGGAAGTGATCCATAGACCTAGTCCACCAACACATAGTCCTGTGTTCTCCCGTTGACGGACTCCTGACATTACTCGCACTTTTGTTCAGCCACTGGATCCGCAGGCGAGCTTCTGAAATTATTGACATTTCTATTCAAGTTTGGGCATGAGTATGAAGTATATTTAAACACATTAATTGAGTAGCCACCTCAGAACGGATGACTGATGCGGTAGCCCGTGGCTGTCCACTGTGGCTGTGAATTATTCATCAGGAGCAGTTCATTTGTTAGGCTGTGAGAGAGAAAATACAAAAAAAGACCAAAGAGAAAGGGAGGGAGCTGGAATTAGGGATGGAGAAAGAGGAGAGAAGGGGGAGGGAGCTGGAGTTAGGGATGGAGAAAGAGGAGAGAAGGGGGAGGGAGCTGGAGGAGAGAAGGGGGAGGGAGCTGGAGTTAGGGATGGAGAAAGAGGAGAGAAGGGGGAGGGAGCTGGAGTTAGGGATGGAGAAAGAGGAGAGAAGGGGGAGGGAGCTGGAGTTAGGGATGAGAGAAAGAGGAGAGAAGGGGAGGGAGCTGGGGGGGGGAGAGAATGGGGGAAGGGAGCTGGGGGAGAGAAGGGGAAGGGAGCTGGGGGAGAGAAGGGGAAGGGAGCTGGGGGAGAGAAGGGGGAGGGAGCTGGGGGAGAGAAGGGGAAGGGAGCTGGGGGAGAGAAGGGGGGGAGCTGGAGTTAGGGATGAGAGAGAGAGAAGAGAGGGAGGAGGGAGAAGGGGAGGGAGCTGCAGTTAGGGATGAGAGAGAGAGAAGAGACGGGGGAGGGAGCTGGAGGAGAGAAGGGGGAGGGAGCTGGAGTTAGGGATGAGAGAGAGAGAAGAGAAGGGGAGGGAGCTGGAGTTAGGGATGAGAGAGGAGAGAAGGGGGAGGGAGCTGGAGTTAGGGATGGGATGAGAGAGAGAGGAGAGAAGGGGGAGGGAGCTGGAGTTAGGGATGAGAGAGAGAGGAGAGAAGGGGAGGGAGCTGAAGTTAGGGATGAGAGGAGAGAAGAGAAGGGGAGGGAGCTGGAGTTAAGGATGAGAGAGAGAGGAGAGAAGGGGGAGGGAGCTGGAGTTAGGGATGAGAGAGAGAGAGGGAGAGAAAGAGGGAAGCAGAGAGTCAGAGAGAGACAGAGAGAAGAGACAGACAGGAGGAATGCCCTTTCAAACAGCCTTCATATTTTTTATTGCTATGTCTGTCTTTGGCTATATCTATCTCTGGCTGTCTCTCTCTCTGGCTCTCGCTCTCTGACTGTCCCTGTCTGTCTCTCTCTAGCTGTCTCTGTCTGTCTCTCTCTCCGGCTGTCTCCCACTCTCTGGCTGTCTCCCACTCTCCGAACAGCAGGTTTCAAAACAATAAAAGACTCTGTCCAGTGTTTTAACAATGCTGTCTCCCACTCTCTGGCTGTCTGGCACACCCACTCTCTGGCTGGCTATCTAATATGGTCATCCGGCTGGCTGTCTGAGCACTCTCTTCTCTCTGGCTGTCTCTCTCTCTATGCTCATGTCTTTCTTTCTTTGGATGTCTCTTTCTGGATGTCTTTGCTCTGTTTTTTTTCTGGATGTCTCTCTTTCTGGACTCTTTCCAGGTTCATCTCTAGGTTCTGGTTGTCTCTTCTCTCTTTTCTCTGGATGTCTCTCTCTCTGTGATGTCTGAGGATATTTTTCTCTTTCTGGATGTCTCTCAGACCTTCTGGTTGTCTCTCTTTCTGGTTGTCTCTCTCTCTTTCTGGATGTCTCTCTTTCTGGATGTCTCTCTTTTCTGGTTGTCTCTCTTTCTGGATGTCTCTCCTCTCTCTCAACATTTTTATAATGTTGTATGTTTACGCCCAACACCACTTTCCATCAATTTGTATAACAGACCCTCATGCCAAATTAGTCGAATGCTTTTTGAAATCAGCAAAGCATGAGATGCGGTAATTTGGTAAAAAGCCAATTTGACATTTGCTCAGTTCATTGTTTTCATTGAGTCTCTGACTGTTAATGTCCACACGCCAGGACAGGCGGACAATGGGGCTTAATGATAACTCTGATGTCTCTCTTTGGATGTCTTTTCTTTCTGGATGTCTTTCTCTCTGGATGTCTCTCTTTCTGGATGTCTTTCTCTCTCTGGATGTCTCTCTTTCTGGATGTCTTTCTCTTTGTAAGATGTCTTTCTCTCTGGATGTCTCTCTTTGGATGTCTCTCTTTCTGGATGTCTTTCTCTTTGGATGTCTCTCTTTCTGGATGTCTCTCTCTCTCTGGATGTCTCTCTTTGGATGTCTTTCTTTCTGGATGTCTTTCTCTCTGGATGTCCCTCGCTCTGGATGTCTCTCTCTCTGGATGTCTTTCTCTCTGGATGTCCCTCTTTCTGGATGTCTTTCTCTTTGGATGTCTCTCTCTTTGGATGTCTTTCTCTCTGGATGTCCCTCTCTCGGGATGTCTCTCTCTCTGGATATCTTTCTCTCTGGATGTCTCTCTCTCTGGATGTCTTCATCTCTGGATATCTCTCTCTCTCTGGATGTCTCTCTCTCTGGATGTCCCTCTCTGGATATCTCTCTCTCTCTGGATGTCTCTCTCTCTGGATGTCCCTCTCTATGGATGTCTCTCTCTCTGGATGTCCCTCTCTCTGGATGTCTCTCTCTCTGGATGTCCCTCTCTCTGGATGTATTTATCTCTGGATGTCTTTCTCTCTGGATGTCTCTCTCTCTGGATGTCCCTCTCTCTGGATGTCCCTCTCTCCAGATGTCTTTCTCTCTGGATGTCTTTATCTCTGGATGTCTTTATCTCTGGATGTCTTTCTCTCTGGATGTCCCTCTCTCCAGATGTCTTTCTCTCTGGATGTCTTTATCTCTGGATGTCTTTATCTCTGGATGTCTCTCTCTCTCTGGATGTCTCTCTCTCCTCTCTCTGGATGTCCCTCTCTCTGGATGTCCCTCTCTCCTGATGTCTTTTCTCTGGATATAAGTATTCAGACCCTTTACTCAGTACTTTGTTGAAACCCCTTTGTCAGCGATTACAACCTTGAGTCTTCTTGGGTATGACACTACAAGCTTGGCACACCTGTATTTTGGGTGTTTCTCCCATTATTCTCTGCAGATCCTCTCTGTCAGGTGGCTGTCAGGTTGGACAGGAGCGTTGCAGCACTGCTATTTTCAGTTCTGCTAAATCCAGAGATGTTTGATCGGGTTCAAGTCCGGGCTCTGGCTGGGCTACTCAAGGATATTCAGAGACTTGTCTCGAAGCCACTCCTACATTGACAGAGCCCAGACTTTAAACTGATCTAACATCTCTGGAGAGCCCTGAAAATAGCTGGGCAGCAACACTCCCCACCCAAACAGACAGAGCTTGAGAGGATCTGTAGAGAAGAATGGGAGAAACACCCCAAATACAGGTGTGCCAAGCTTGTAGTGTCAACACTCACACCTGTGTAAACGAGAGAATCACTGACATGATGTCAGCTGGTCCTTTTGTGGCAGGGCTGAAATGCAGTGGAAATATTTTTGGGGATTCAGTTCATTTACAATAGGAACTTTGTAATTAATTGCAATTAATCTGATCACTCTTCATAACATTCTGGAGTATATGCAAATTGCTATCATACAAGTTGTGGCAGCAGACTTTATGAAAATGAATATTTGTACCATTCTCAAAACTTTTGGCCACGACTGTACATACATACATATATATACACTACCATTCAAAAGTTTGGGGTCACTTAGAAATGTTCTTGTTTTTAAAGAAACACACATTTTTTTTTCCCATTAAAATAACATATTGATCAGAAATACAGACAGTGTAGACATTGTAAATGTTTTAAATGACTATTGTAGCTGGAAATGGCTGATTTCTTTTATGGAATATCTACATAGGTGTACAGAGGCCGTTGTGTTAGCTAATCCAAGTTTATCATTTTAAAAGGCTAATTGATCATTAGAAAACCCTTTTGAAATTATGTTAGCACAGCTGAAAACTGTTGTTCTGAATAAAGAAGCAATAGAACTGGCCTTCTTTAGACTAGGTGAGTATCTGGAGCATCAGCATTTGTTGGTTTGATTACAGGCTCAAAATGTCCAGAAACAAAGACCTTTCTTCTGTAACTCGTCAGTCTATTCTTGTTCTGAGAAATGAAGGCTATTCCATGCGAGAAATTGCCAAGAAACTGAAGATCTCGTACTACTCCCTTCACAGAACTGCGCAAACTGGCCCTAACCAGAATAGAAAGAGGAGTGGGAGGCCCCAATGCACAACTGAGCAAGAGGACAAGTACATTAGAGTCTCTAGTTTGAGAAACAGATGCCTCGCAAGTCCTCAACTGGCAGCTTCATTAAATAGTACCCACAAAGCACCAGTCTCAACGTCAACAGTGAAGAGGCAAGTTTGGGATGCTGGCCTTCTAAGCAGAATTGCAAAGAAAAAGCCATATCTCAGACTGGCCAATAAAAATAAAAGATTAAGATGGGCAAAAGAACAGACACTGGACAGAGGTACTCCACCAGCTACAATAGTCATTTACAACATTAACAATGTCTACACTGTATTTCAATTTTATGTTATTTTAATGGACAAAAATGTGCTTATCTTTCAAAAACAAGGACATTTCTAAGTGACCCCAAACTTTTGAACAGTAGTGTATATATCCCCAAAAATATATATGGGGTTTGGAAATGATGCAGACAATTACATTGATGGAAGCCACAGTCTATCTGCAGTATGAAAGCTTTTTTCCCCCTAATAGAAAAGGAACAACAAATTAAAAGACTGTCTAATACTCATGTTGTCACGTTCTGTGTCTTAGTTTCTTTTTTTGATGTCTTTGTGTTCGGTTGGTCAGGGCGTGAGTTGGGGTGGGTTGTCTATGTTCTTTTTGTTTGGCCTAGTATGGTTCTCAATCAGAGGCAGGTGTCGTTCGTTGTCTCTGGTTGAGAATCATACTTAGGTAGACTTTTGTGTTTTGTGGGTGATTCCTTTTCTGTGTCAGTGTTTGTTCCACATGGGACTGTGTCGGTTTTCATTTATTTCTCTTGTTCCTTTTGTTTTCTGTGTCCAGTGATATTTCATTAAAATATATTATGGACACTTACCACGCTGCGTTTTGGTCCTCTTCTCCTTCACCAGATGAAAACTGTTACAGAATCACCCACCAACCAAGGACCAAGCAGCGTTGTATCGGGCAGCAGCGATCTCTGGACTCATGGACATGGGAGGAGATTTTGGACGGAAAAGGGCCCTGGGCACAGCATGGGGAATATCGCCGCCCCAAGGCAGAGCTGGAGGCAGCAAAAGCTGAGTGGCGGCGATATGAGGAGGCAGCACGACAGCGCAACAGGCACGAGAGGCAGCCCCCAATTTGTTTTGGGAGGGTGGCAGGTTGGAGACCTGAGCCCACTCCTCGTGCTTACCTGAAGAAGTGCAGTACTGGTCAGGCACCGTGTTATGCGGTCAAGGGTACGGCTATAGGCCAGCCCCTCGCAAGTACCAAGCGAGAGTGGGCATCCAGCCAGGGCGTGTTGTGCCAGCCCAGCGTGTTTGGTCTCCGGTACGCCGTTTTGGCCCAGGGTATCCTGCGCCGGCTCTGCATGCTGTGTCTCCGAGGCGCTGGGAGGGTGCAGTGCGTTCTATGCCTGTTCTCCGCCCGTGCCGGGCGAATGTGGGTATTGAGCCTAAGGGAGAGGTGCGAGTGGTATGCACCAGATCTCCAGTGCTCACCCACAGCCCGGTTCAACCTGTGCCTTCACTCTGGATGGTCCGGACTAAAATGGTGATCCAGCCGGGAGGAGTGGTGCAATGGCTGTGCACCAGGGCTCCAGTGCTCCCCACAGCCCGGTCCATCCGGTTTCTCCTTCAAGCACCAGGCCTCCTGTAGGTGTCCCCAGCCTGGTGGGTCCTGTGGCAGCCCCACACACCAGGCAGTCTCTCCGTCTCCTCCTTCCAGGTCTGCCCGTCTGTCCTGAGCTGCCAGAGCCACCCGTCAGTCAGGAGCTGCCAGAGCCGCCCGTCAGCCAGGAGCTGCCAGAGCCGCCCGTCAGTCAGTAGCTGCCAGAGCCGCCCCGTCACTCCCGGTCCGCGCTGAGTCTCCCGCTCCCGCCGGAGTCTCCCGCCTGTCCGGTGCTACTGGAGTCTCCCGCCTGTCCGGGCGCTACTGGAGTCTCCCGCCTGTCCGGTGCTACTGGAGTCTCCCGCCTGTCCGGTGCTGGAGTCTCCCGCCTGGTGTCTCCCGCCTGTCCGGTGCTGCCAGAATCTCTCATCTATTCAGGACCCGCTGCAAGGGTTCCCAGTCCGAGGTGGGCGGCGAGGGTCGCCGCTCCAAAGGCGCCACTTAAGCGGGCAAAGACTATGATGGAGTGGGGTCCACGTCCCACGCCAGAGCCGCCACAGCGGACAGACGCCCACCCAACCCCTCCCCTATAGGTTCAGGTTTTGCGGCCGGAGTCCGCACCTTTGGGGGTGTGGTGGGGTACTGTCACGCTCTGACCTTGGTTTCTTTTTTGATGTCTTTGTGTTCGGTTGGTCAGGGCGTGAGTTGGGGTGGGTTGTCTATGTTCTTTTTGTTTGGCCTAGTATGGTTCTCAATCAGAGGCAGGTGTCGTTCGTTGTCTCTCCTGGTTGAGAATCATACTTAGGTAGCCTTTTGTGTTTTGTGGGTGATTCTTTTTCTGTGTCAGTGTTTGTTCCACACGGGACTGTGTCGGTTTTCATTTATTTCTCTTGTTCCTTTTGTTTTCTGTGTCCAGTGATATTTCATTAAAATATATTATGGACATTTACCATGCTGCGTTTTGGTCCTCTTCTCCTTCACCAGACGGAAACCGTTACACATGTCCCATTTAAAATGGTTTCAGATCCTTTTAGATATGTAGGAATTACTGTTAAAAGCTCCCCGTCAGACTTGCTGAAGGAAAATATCATGCGGGAATTGGAAATCACTAAAGAATCATACTCATACCGTAAAGCTGCAAAAAGTCGGGGGTTTGGGGCTCCCTCCTTTTCAGAAATATTATTGGGCTGCAAACATTTGTAATATCATTTTTTGGATTCAACGTCATGACTGTAATGCCAGAGTGGGCCATCACAGAATACAAATCCTGTATGGCCACATCGTTAAGAGCTATCGTCTGCTCTCTCCTTCCAGCTCCATTCTCTACCTTCTGTAAGAATAACCTGATCAGACAAACTCTCAAGATATGGCATTACCTAAGGCTGAACCAAGATAGAGATATTATTCCCAACTTCCCTTTATTTTGTAACAATATATTTCCACCGTCCCTTACAGACAAAGATTTTGATATGTGGAGACAATATGGTGTGAAATCCCTCCTCTATCTATCAACTCTATCAAGATGGCACCTTTACATTCCATTTTCTAAATGCCCCTTTCTTTACATTCTTATAAGCCAGGAGATTGGGCAAAACATTTTTACAAGTGATTTCTCACAGATATTACATATATAAAAAAATATCAAAATGTTCAATATTCAAAACCAACCCAACTGCAAAGGGATCTCTATCAGCTGTGTATTACAAAATGATTAACTGTCAGCCTACAATCATTGAGATCAATTTGGGAACAGGATTTAGGAATGTCAACTAATAGCTGGGATACAATTATTTGAAAAGACCTTTCTATTTCTATATGTACCGTGCATAATGTGATACACTTCAAAGTGATACAAAAAGTCAGTACACAAATGCCAAGCTGGCCAAATTCTATTCCCAAAGTTGACCCCAAATGTGATCGATGCTAACAGAACACTGTAACTAGGCCACTCAGGAACATTCAATTTGGTCTTGGTAAGCAACGAGAGTGTTTATTTGTCTTGTGTTTTAGGTTATATTCCTACTGAAAGGTGAATTTGTCTCCTAGTGTCTGTTGAAAAGCACACTGACCAGGGTTTCCTCTAGGATTTTGCCTGTGCTTAGCTCTATTCGACCATTGTGATCCAGCACAATTATTCACATCACAGCACCACTCATTCTCACTGTGGGATCCAAGCTCCAGGAAAACCTTCCCTTCATCATCACCGCACCTGTACACAAAGTCATCCTCGGCCTCCCTCGCTTTCAACTCCATTACCCCACCATCTCCTGGTCAAAGATGAGAATCACTGGATTCCGGAGTACCTGCTTTACCGCACCCTGTTGTTCCAAGTCGGTAGAGGATCCTATGAGTGTCCTCCAGCCCATCAAGCGGTCCTCCCGTATCGTTGGCCCCGTGTTTTGGGACGTAGATGTGGACATCCGCCAGGCTCTGGAGAGGGAACCTGCTCCTTCCACCTGCCCTCCAGAGCGCATCTACGTCCCCCACGTCAGAGGAATCAGGCGGACCTCCACCGCAGTGAGAATCCCGTGTTCTATCCTGGTGATCGTATCTGGCTCTCCACCAGGAACCTTCCGCTTAGCCTGCCCTGCTGGAAACTGAGCCCCTGGTTTGTGGGGCCCTTCAAGGTCCTCCGGAGGGTCAATGAGGTAACTACCGGATCTCAACCTCCTTTCATGTTTCCCTCCTCAGGCCGGGGGTTCCTGGTCCCCTGGCTGATGACGTCCCCCGTGACACCCCTCCGTCTCCCCTGGACAAATTAAGGAGACCGTCGCCTATGCAGCAATGCTTCGGTTTTCATGTCCAGACATTTCTCTTGTTTTTGTAACACTCCATGTTCGTTATTATTAAACTCAACATCTGCACCTGCTTCCTGACTCCCTGTGTCTTCTTTACAACTTTGGTGTCAAGTAAAGCATTACTAATAATAATAATGATTAAAGTAATAAAGTCAAACAAAATAATTCAGACCTTTATAATTTATTCATCAGACTTGATGAGTAAGGGTGGGTAATGAAGAAACAAGTAATTAGAACATGTGGCAGGTATGTATGAAAGCCTAATGTCTAAACAGTTAAAAATAGGACCGCTGTAGGATCCTTATATTGTTAATTAATTGGGATGGTGAAATCACTGAGTAAATGTCCCGGACAATAGTTAATAAGATTATAACAAGTTCAATGCTTAGTAATAATAGTAAAATTGTTCCTTGTACGCAAAACTTGAGGTCCTCATCATTGTCTTATGCTGAGGGCAGCATCATGACCATAGGATGTGCATGTATAGCCTATGGGTAGTTTCAATCGTGCAGCACACACACACTTACACATCCCAACTGATTAATGAACTGCTGATTTTATTTACATTTCTTTTCCTTTTTTGTTCTTTTCCATATTATGTCTATCTCTTGAGAAGCTGCCCAGGAAAGGGCTGAAAATAGCACATATTAATATACGTAGCCTTAGGAATAAGGTTAATTCAATCAATATCTTGCTAACATCAGATAACATTCATATATTAGCCATTTCTGAGACTCACTTGGAAAATGACTGATGATACAGCAGTAGCAACACAAGGATATAACATCTACAGAAGAGACAGGAATGCTTACTGTATGGTAGAGGTGTTGCTGTATACTGTATATTCAGAGCCATATCCCTAAAACCATTGAAATGGTGCTGACAGACATGGAAGCTCTGATCTAAGCTCCTAAGCAACTTTGCAGCAATTATTTTGTGTGTTATTTCTTACATTACTATGCCAAATCGTTTTTTGTGTGTTATTACATACAGCCGTAAATAACTGGATATGAGAGCGGCAGTAACTTACCTGCATTACGACCAGGAATACGACTTTCCAGAATTGATCCTTTGTTGCCCTCGGGGCAATTTAACTTATCCCAGAGGCTGCTCCAAGACGCCGCCAGCGGAGAAGAGATATTCGGAGTGGACTTCTAGTCCAGCTCAGGAGGCGTGCATACCATCCACCATTTCCGAGTATATTACTTGCTAATGTTCAGTCTGTCAGAGTTGTGTGTATAGGTGGCAGGGAAGTCAGGTGCAGGAGAATCAAACTGAATGTAATGGAGTTATTTAATAACAATAAACTAAACATAATTCCAACACTAAATGTAACAATAAAACAAAATGGGTACGAGGACCCGTCGCGCACCAATACAAACAACACAACACTGAATAACAAACAATCTCTGACAAAGACATGAGGGGAAACAGAGGGTTAAATACACAACAGGTAACGGATGGGATTGAAACCAGGTGTGTAGGAAGACAAGACAAAACCAATGGAAAATGAAAAATGGGATCAATGACGGCAAGAAGACCGGTGACGACGACCGCTGAGCACCGCCCGAACAAGGAGAGGCTTTGACATTGGCAGAAGTCGTGATAGTACCCCCCCCCCTGACGCCGGCATTGGGGACGACCCGGAGGGTGAGGCGCAGAGCAATCCGGATGGAGGTGGTGGAATTCTCGCAGCATGGAAGGATCTAACACGTCCTCCACCGGAACACAGCATCTCTCCTCCAGACTGTACCCCTCCCAGTCCACGAGGTACTGAAGGCCCCTCGCCCGACGTCTCGAATCCAAGATGGATCGAACGGAGTCCACCGGGACCCCCTCGATGTCCAGAGGCGGCGGAGGAACATCCCGCACTTCAGCCTCCTGGAGTGGGCCAGCCACCACCGGTCTGAGGAGAGACACTTGGAACGAGGGGTTAATATGGTAATTGTGTGGGTAGCTGTAACCTATAAAATACCTTGTTCACTCTCCTCAGGACTTTAAACGGCCCCACAAACCGCGGACCCAGCTTCCGGAAGGGCAGGTTTCGGGTCATGAGCCAGACGCTGTCCCCTGGTGCGAACACCGGGGCCTCACTGTGGTGATGGTCTGCGCCAACTTTCTGGCACAGTATGGCGTGCTGAAGGTGGACGTGGGCGGCCTCCCAGGTTTCCTCCGCGCGCCGGACCAAATTGTCCACCGCAGAAGCCTTGGTCTGACTCTGATGCCAAGGAGCCAGAACTGCCTGATACCCTAATACACATTGAAAGGGAGAAAGGTTAGTGGAGGACTGGCGTAGCGAGTTCTGGGCCATCTCTGCCCAGGGCATAAACTTCACCCACTCCTCTGGCCGGTCCTGGCAATAAGACCGCAGAAACCTACCCACATCCTGGTTAACTCTTTCCACCTGTCCATAACTCTCGGGTGAAAACCTGAGGTAAGGATGCCGAGACCCCAGATGTTCCCTGAACGCCTTACAGACCCTTGATGTGTACTGGGGACCCGATCAGACACTATATCCTCAGGCACCCCATAGTGCCGGAAAACGTGTGTAAGCAGGGCCTCTGCAGTTTGTAAGGCCGTAGGGAGATCGGACAAAGGAGGATACGACAGGACTTAGAAAATCATCCACAACGACCAGGATCGTTGTGTTACCCTGTGAAGGTGGAAGATCAGTTAAGAAATCAACCGACAGGTGCGACCACGGCCGTTGTGGAACAGGTAAGTGTTGTAACTTACCTCTGGGCAGGTGTCTAGGACCTTGCACTGGGCGCACACTGAGCAGGAGGAAACATAAATCCTCACGTCCTTAGCTAAAGTGGGCCACCAGGACCTCCCATCAAGACAGCGCACCGTCCGACCTATCCCAGGATGACCAGACGAGGGTGACGTGTGGGCCCAATAGATCAGTCGGTCGCGGACAGGAAACGGAACGTACAGACATCCAGCTGGACACTGAGGGGGATAGGGCTCTGCACGTGATGCCCGCTCAATGTCCGCGTCCAGCTCCCATACTACCGGTGCCACCAAACAAGAAGCTGGGAGTATGGGAGTGGGATCCATGGACCGCTTCTCTGTGTCATACATCCGGGACAGTGCGTCTGCCTTAACGTTCTGGGAGCCTGGTCTGTAAGAGAGGGTAAACACAAAACGAGTGAAAAACATGGCCCACCTTGCCTGACGAGGATTCAGTCTCCTCGCCTCCTGGGTGTACTCCATATATCATTGGTCAGTCCAGATGAGAAAAGGGTATTGAGCCCCCTCAATCCAATGTCTCCACGCCTTCAAGGCTTTTACGACAGCCAACAGCTCCCGGTCCCCACATCATAGTTTCGCTCCGTCGGGCTGAGCTTCTTCGAAAAAGAAGGAACAGGGGCGGAGCTTCAGTGGTGTACCCGAGCTCTGAGAGAGCACTGCTCCTATCCCAGCTACGGATGAGTCTACTTTCACTATGAATGGCAAAGAGAGATCCGGATGAGCCAACAGAGTAACCGAGGTAAACAGAGCCTTCAGGTGCCTATAAGCCCTGTTCGCCTCAGCTAACCAATGCAAGCACACCGGGCCCCCCATTAGCAGTGAGGTAATGGGAGCAGCAACCTGACCAAAACCCTGGATAAACCTCCGGTAGTAGTTAGCAAACCCTAAGAATCGCTGCACCTCCTTCACTGTGGTGGGAGTCGGCCAATTACGTATGGCTGCAACGTGGAAATCCCTCTCACGGGGTGGTCGCGAGAGTGCTCAGGTAGGTGTTTAGGGGTTTCCGTTGGTGCTACTACCGTGGAAAATGACAAATGGATCAATGATGTTTAGAAGAACGGTGACGTCGACCGCCGAGTTCCGCCCGCTTCGGAAGAAGTCGTGACACAGTCTCTGGACAATAAAGTAGATAAACTCAGGGCGAGGATTTCTTTCCAGATAGACATCAGGGACTGTAACATGTTTCACAGAATTATGGCTCTCTCGAGAAATACTGTCCCATCCATACAGCCACCTGGGTTCTCAGTTCATTGCGCAGAGAGAAATAAAGAACTCTCTGGGAAGGAGAAAGACTGTGGTGTATGTTTCATGATTAACTACTCATGTTGTGATTTTGATAACATACAGAAACTCACGTCCTTTTGTTCACCCAACCTAAATATACCTCACAGTCAAACGCCGATCGTATTACCTCCCAAGATAATTATTTTTGGTTATAGTCACAGCAGTGTATAGTCCCCCTCAAGCCGATCACACGACGACCCTTAAGGAACTAAACTGGACTTCATGCAAACTGAGACCACATATCCTGAGGTCAGATTTATTGTAGCTGGGGATTTCAACAAAGCAAATTTGAGGAAAAAGCTACCGAAGTTCTATCATACAGCCTGGATGTGATTTGTATCACATCTGGCGGTGATTGGGAGTCCCATAGGGGAGCACACAATTGGCCGGGGTAGGCCATCATTGTAAATCGGAATTTATTCTTAACTGACTTGCCTAGTTAAATAAAGGTTAAATAAAAAATAATAATAATAAACACATTGACTGTAGTACTTGCTTAGGAAAAACACTAGACCAGTGTTACTCGCCTTTTCGAGATGCCTACAAGGCCCTCCCCCGTCCCTCCTTCGGCAAATCAGATCACGACTCCTATTTGCTCCTCCCTTCCTATAGGCTGAAACTAAAATAGGAACTACCTATACTAAGGTCTATTCAACACAAGTCTGACCAATGGGAATCCAGATTGTTTTGATCATGCGGACTGGGATGTGTTCCAGGTAGCCTCTGAGAATAACATTGGCGTATACATGGACACGGTGACTGAGTTCATCAGGAAGTGTATAGGGGATGTTGTTCCCACAGTGACTATTAAAACCTACCCAAACCAGAAACTGTGGATAGATGGCAGCATTCGCGAAATAATGAAATCGCGAACCACCTCATTTAACCATGGCAAAGAGACTGTGTTATGTCAAGTGTTATTGAAGTGTTGTGGATGCAGGTTCATCTGCCTAATCTAAAGCCTATTCTTTTGGAGTGTTTATAGGTCACCAAGTGCTAACAGTCAAGTATCTAAATCATGTGTGTGAAATGCTTCACAGTGTATATGATGTAAACAGAGAGGTCAACTTTCTTGAGTCCTGAATATTGACTGGTAAGTTGTCTGCTCAAGAGGAAGCTTCTCATAATGACCAGTGCCTGTAATCTGGTGCAGGTTATTAATCAACCTACCAGGGTGTTTACAAACACTACAGGAACTAGATCATCCACATGTATTGATCACATTTTTAATATTACTGTAGAACTTTGGTCTAAAGCTGTATCCATACACACTGGATGCAGTGATCCCCATAGTAGCTATATCCAGGAAAGCCAAGGTTCCAAAAGCTGGGCTTAAAATAGTATATAAGAGGACGTACAAAATACTTTGGTGTGACACATGTGGATGATGTTACAAATATTTGTTGGTCTGGTGTGATTAATGAGGAGCATCCAAATGCTGCGCTTGATGAATTTATGAAATTGCTTCTTCCAATGACATGCACCTGTTAAGAAACTGACTGTTAGAACTGTTAAGGCTCCATGGATTGATGAAGAAATGAACTGTATGGTTGAAAGACATGGAGCAAAAGGAGTGGCTAATAAGTCTGTCTGCACATCTGACTGGCTAACTTACTGCAAATTGAGAAATGATGAGACTAAACCCAACAAAAATAAGAAAAAACTGTATTATGAAGACAAGATCAATGATATAAAAAATGATATATATTTTTTTTGAGTACTTTAAATTAAATTATGGGCAAAATGACTATTTCCACTCCGTCTTTCATCCAATCATATGGCTTATTCACCACAAAACCATTTTACGTTGCCAATTATTTTAATGATTACTTCATTGGCAAAGGAGGGGAAAATTAGGCGGGAAATGCCAATAACGAACAGTGAGCCATCGTATTCATGCATGAAAAACAAATAATAAAAAAGCATTGTAAGTTAGAATTTTGTAATTAGTTAGTGTGGTTAGTGTGGGAGAGGTGGAAAAATTGTTATCGATCATTAATGACAAACCTCCTGGCATTGACAACATAGATGGAAAGCTACTGGGGATGGTAGCTGACTCTATGGCCACTCTGTCATATCTTTAATCTGAGTCTAGAGGAAGGTTTTTGTCATCAGACCTGGAGGGAAGCCAAAGTCATTCCGCTACCCAAGAGTGGTAAAGCGGCATTTACTGGTTCGAACAGCAGACTTATCAGCTTGCTGACAGCTCTTCTGAAACTGTTAGAAGAAATGGTGTTTCACCAAATACAATGCTATTTCTCTGTAAACAAATTAACAACAGACTTTCAGCATGCTTATAGAGATGGGCACTCAACATGTACCGCACTGACACAAATGGTTGAAAGAAATGGATAATAACATGTTGTGGGAGCTCTATTGTGCAGCCTTTAATATTATTGTCCATAACCTGTTTTTGAGGAAACTTATGTTTTATGACTTTTCAACCATATCATATACCATATCATGCATTCAGAGCTATACTATATATACACAAAAGTATGTGGACACCTCTTCAAATTAGTGGATTTGGCTATTTCAACCACACCTGTTGCTGACAGGTGTATAAAATCAAACAAACAGCCATGCATTCCCCATCCATGTGGTCATGTGCTGCAAAGAAAGACCTTGTTAAGCTGCAGCTGGCCCAGAACATAGCGGCACTCTCACAACCCAGGAGTGGTAGGCCTCGTGGTTAGAGTGTTGGACTAGCAACTGGAAGGTTGCAAGATTGAATCACTGAGCTGACAAGGTAAAAATCTGTCGTTCACCCACTGAATAAGGCAGTTAACCCACTGTTCCTATGCTGTCATTGAAAATAAGAATGTTATTAACTGACTCACCTAGTTAAATAAATGTAAAAAAAAAAATGTAGGAGATGCAGACACAGGAGGCGGATAGCAAAGTTCTCAGATATTTATTGTTAACATGGGTCAGGCAAAGAGCAGGTTGAGGACAGGCAGGGGTTCATGATCAGGTCAGAGTCGGGCAGGTACAGGACGGCAGGCAGGCTCGGGGTCAGGACAGGCAGAGGTTCGTAATCAGGTCATACAAACAAAAAACAGAGGTATAAATACACCGGGAAGATGGGCAACACCTCGAGGGGGGTGTAGACAAGCACAAAGACAGGTGAAACAGATCAGGCTGTGACGTCTTGTTCTTCATTGTAATCAGAGACTGACTGCATCACTTATTCTTTTTATAAAAACATTAATGTGTTGAAAATTCCAAATGGTTTCATAGTCAACTTAGTCAACACTCAGCTCTGACACACACACTTACCTTACCAGACATGCCCCCAGGGGTCTTTTCACAGTCCCCAAATCCAGAACAAATTCTAGAAAGTGTACAGTATTATATAAAGCCATCATTGCGTCTAATTCCCTTCCATCTCATATTGCCTAAATGAGTAGGAAACCATGGTTTGAAAAAAACGATAAAGCAACATCTCACGGCACAATGCCTCTCCTCTGTTTGACTTAGATACTTTGTGTGTATGTATTGATATTTAGGCGATGTGTGCAATTTTTACATTAATGTAGTTCTGTCCTTGAGCTGTTCTTGTTTATTAATGTTCTGTATTATGCTATGGTTCATGTTTTGTGAGGACCCCAGGAAGAGTAGCTGCTGCTTTCGCATGGAGATCCTAATTAAATACCAATGACCAAATACCTGAATAATGTGCCAGTCATGGGTTTTATCTGTCAGTCTTGTCCCCTTGTATGTTGGGTTTAATATACTTATCGAAGAAATCCTGAGCTTCCTAGGCAGTGGAAAACATGTATTGTGTTCTGGAAGGTTGAGATGAGTTTTACAGGATGGATGAAGTCGCATCTCAGGTTTAACTTGGTAGCTGGGATCACTGCGTTGTAGGTCTCCCTCTGTTTTTATACAGTTGGAAACTCAGGTCTGGATAGATGCTGATCCTCTTCCCTGCAAAGGTTAGCCCCCCGGATTCAAAGCTGTGAATCCATAAAGTCATACAGCACGAGCCGTTGCAGTTAACCCGTGCTGTGATGTTTAACAGCAGCAGGCGACCCAGCTTATCCTGCCCGAATAGTTAGTGTAAAAGATTGCTCATGACGGAAGATTGGATGCCAGCTTCCACACCAGTTTCATGTCCTGTGACCCGCATATTGAACTTACGGGAATGATTTTCGAGTGATTCCGTTTAGTCTTTCAGGAGTGTGATTATCCCTTTCGACTCTGCTAGCACTGTTTCCAGGTCATGGAGTTGAAGCTCTGTCGCATTGGCTGTCTTCTCCAGACTTTCCACTTTGGTTGAATAGGTATCCATTTAGCAGTGAGCACTTCCAACGATTTATTCACCGGTTATAATTGTATGTCAAGGTTAGAGGTAATCTCCTCATAAAAATCTCTTGTATAGTAGAGCCCAGCTCTTTCAGTTGTCTGGTGATGAGAGCCGTCACGTTCCCACAGTTAAATTGTGGACAGGCAAATTCTAACTGCTGTAGCCTAATAGACCTGCTAGTTACACTGTATATACAAAAGTAAATGGACACCCCTTCAAATTAGTGGATTTGGCTATTTCAGCAACACCCGTTGCTGACAGGTGTATAAAATCGAGCACACAGCCATGCAATCTCGATAGACAAAAATTGGCAGTATAATGGCCTTACTGAAGAGATCAGTGACCGTTATAGGATGCCACCTTTACAACAAATTACAACAAATTTCTGCCCTGCTAGAGCCCCCAGTCAACTGTAAGTGCTGTTATTGTGAAGTGGAAATGTCTAGGAGCTACAGCGGCTCAGCTGCGAAGTGGTAGGCCACAACAGCTTACAGAACGTGACCGCTGAAGCGTGTAGCATGTACACATTTTCTGTCCTCGGTTGCAACACTCACTACTGAGTTCCTAGCACCGACTTTGCTGATTGCTGTGTTATTGAGAAAAATGTACTATGATTGAGATATGTGGTTGTCCCACCTAGCTATCCTAAAACACAATCTAAGTCGCTCTGAATAAAAGCATCTACTAAATGACTAAAATGTCAATTTAAATGTACAACAGGCCTACAATAGTGTATAATAGGCCTATAGCGGCTAAATGCTAGCAGCAATAACGCTAATACCATATTCTAAAGAAGAACCAAACATCTGTGGTTTTTACAAGACAATAATGCTCCTTACAATATTATAACAAGAAAAACTTCAGCAGAACAGACATGCAAGACATATGCGTGACATTTGTTTTCCTGCCTTTCTGCCTTACTCAGTATCTGAGATAGAGCCATTCAAAACAAGTCTTCTCTTGTTTATCATTCACACTCGACCACAGGTTGAAGGTTGAATCCTTACACAGACGCAGAAGATGTTACATGGCATATGTTATTGTTGGCTCTGTTTTAGTGTTTCAACATCGTCCTGCAAGACGTGCTATCATTCAAAAGAATGCCCAGAGCATATAGAACAGGTCATCTTGACTTGGATTCCATCTCCAATGCCCAGAGCATATAGAACAGGTCATCTTGAATTGATTCTATCTCCAATGCCCAGAGCATATAGAACAGGTCATCTTGAACTTGATTCCATCTCCAATGCCCAGAGCATATAGAACAGGTCATCTTGAATTGGATTATATCTCCAATGCCCAGAGCATATAGAACAGGTCATCTTGACTTGATTCCATCTCCAATGCCCAGAGCATATAGAACAGGTCATCTTGAATTGGATTCTATCTCCAATGCCCAGAGCATATAGAACAGGTCATCTTGAACTCGGATTCCATCTCCGATGCCCAGAGCATATAGAACAGGTCATCTTGAATTGGATTCTATCTCCAATGCCCAGAGCATATAGAACAGGTCATCTTGAATTGGATTCTATCTCCAATGCCCAGAGCATATAGAACAGGTCATCTTGAATTGGATTCTATCTCCAATGCCCAGAGCATATAGAACAGGTCATCTTGAACTTGGATTCCATCTCCAATGCCCAGAGCATATAGAACAGGTCATCTTGACTTGGATTCCATCTCCAATGCCCAGAGCATATAGAACAGGTCATCTTGAATTGGATTCTATCTCCAATGCCCAGAGCATATAGAACAGGTCATCTTGAATTGGATTCTATCTCCAATGCCCAGAGCATATAGAACAGGTCATCTTGACTTGGATTTATATTTTTATATATATTTGGATAGTGTTCCCTGTAACCTTCCACTCCAGCTCAACACAGACAGACTGGATACGTTCCAAATGGCACCCTTTTCCCTATGGGCCCTGGTCAAAAGTAATGCACTATAAAGGAAATAGGGTGCGATTTGGGACGAACAGACTCTTAGAGCGGAGCACCTGTGTCAGCTTACACCAATGTCATCCATCGTTGTACGATCCAGACTGTTCCTGTGCACCAGTGACATCCAGGCATGCAGTGGGCAGGAGTTTGGAACATATGGACATGCCAATCTGACAAGACTTAAGGGTAATTCTGGGATGTTTTCCAGTGCACTGATTTCTAATTGGTAAAAAGAGAATCTGAATATAAAGAAAGAGCCAGTGTATTTTTCACCTTGGGTCTTTGTGCACACAATTGAACTCAGTTATTTTTGCATTTAATATCGGAAATGTATTGAATAGGGATTTAATTAATCTTATAATATAATAATATATATGGAATTTAGGAGACGGTCATGCATTCATACATTTTACACACAGGTGGTCCCGGGAGTCCAATTCTCTATCCTGGCATTGCCAGCACCATACCTACTGAGATGCATGGAGTTCCGGAGTTCTAAATTGAGCAGCTGCTGAAAAATGAGCTCCTGTATATATTGAGATTTAAATGTTTTTTTTAGAGTGAAGTACATCGAAAAAATCAAGAGAGAACTGCAAGACTCAATAGAAGACAAAACAAGGAACAAACCAAAAAAAGACAGGCTTTTGAAAAATTAACTATTTTTCATAAAATTGTACAGTTATCTTAGCTAGCTGAATTGCTAGCAGAATTGTTTACTTGTTGCTAAGCAGTTGCTAGGGACTCTCCTGGAAGAAGCTAGCTAGCTTACAAAGAATAACAACAAAAAATATCTAGTTAACAGAAGAAAGGAAGACAAAATAGGGACAAAAGAAGGACAGAAGAAAAAGGAAAAGAAAGAGGACAACAAAGTGAAACAGTCAGCACTTCTATTGCAACTTCGTATTTCGTCGTCCTAACGTAGTCTACACTGCTATCTGCCCAGCAGCTAGCCAGCTAGCAAACGTCCACCGTCTACCGAATAGCAGCACTGTAGAAACTATTACACTCAACTGAACGACTTGATTAGTGTAGTGTTAGCTAGCTACATAGTTGTCTTTGCTGTCTTCGTATCCAAGATAATTGTGTAGTTTAGAGCGTGTAGTCTTAGAGTGATTATCTTAATTTACCGAGGTTAGCTAGCCAGCTATTTGTCGTCCTTAACGTAGGAGACACTGCTAGCTAGCCAACAGCTAGCCAACGTCTACTGAATAGAACTTCCGCACTCAACAACCCGGTCGATTCCGCTTCGCTCCACAGGTAGTATCACATTTTCATTTCATTACAGCACAACGGTTTGATTTGTTTGATCGTAGCTAGCTACATAGCTAGCTACATAGCCGTCTGTGTATCAAAGATAATTGTGTAGTCTAGAGCGATTTTCTAGGTTAGCTAGCCAGCTATTGTCGTTCTTTTAACGCAACGTAACGTAATCAACACTGCTAGCTAGCCAGCTAGCCCCGAATAGCAGCACTGTAGAAACTATTACACTCAACGGAACGACTTGATTAGTGTAGTGTCAACAACGCAGCCACTGCCAGCTAGCCTACTTCAGCAGTACTGTATCATTTTAATCATTTTAGTCAATAAGATTCTTGCTACGTAAGCTTAACTTTCTGAACATTCGAGACGTGTAGTCCACTTGTCATTCCAATCTCCTTGCATTAGCGTAGCCTCTTCTGTAGCCTGTCAACTATGTGTCTGTCTATCCCTGTTATCTCCTCTCTGCACAGACCATACAAACGCTCCACACCGCGTGGCCGCGGCCACCCTAATCTGGTGGTCCCAGCGCGCACGACCCACGTGGAGTTCCAGGTCTCCGGTAGCCTCTGGAACTGCCGATCTGCGGCCAACAAGGCAGAGTTCATCTCAGCCTATGCCTCCCTCCAGTCCCTCGACTTCTTGGCACTGACGGAAACATGGATCACCACAGATAACACTGCTACTCCTACTGCTCTCTTCGTCCGCCCACGTGTTCTCGCACACCCCGAGAGCTTCTGGTCAGCGGGGTGGTGGCACCGGGATCCTCATCTCTCCCAAGTGGTCATTCTCTTTCTCCCCCTTACCCATCTGTCTATCGCCTCCTTTGAATTTCATGCTGTCACAGTTACCAGCCCTTTCAAGCTTAACATCCTTATCATTTATCGCCCTCCAGGTCCCCTCGGAGAGTTCATCAATGAGCTTGATGTCTTGATAAGCTCCTTTCCTGAGGACGGCTCACCTCTCACAGTTCTGGGCGACTTTAACCTCCCCACGTCTACCTTTGACTCATTCCTCTCTGCCTCCTTCTTTCCACTCCTTTCCTCTTTTGACCTCACCCTCTCACCTTCCCCCTACTCACAAGGCAGGCAATACGCTCGACCTCATCTTTACTAGATGCTGTTCTTCCACTAACCTCATTGCAACTCCCTCCAAGTCTCCGACCACTACCTTGTATCCTTTTCCCTCTCGCTCTCATCCAACACTTCCCACACTGCCCCTACTCGGATGGTATCGCGCCGTCCCAACCTTCGCTCTCTCCCCGCTACTCTCTCCTCTTCCATCCTATCATCTCTTCCCTCTGCTCAAACCTTCTCCAACCTATCTCCTGACTGCCTCCTCAACCCTCCTCTCCTCCCTTTCTGCATCCTTTGACTCTCTATGTCCCCTATCTTCCAGGCCGGCTCGGTCCTCCCTCCCGCTCCGTGGCTCGACGACTCATTGCGAGCTCACAGAACAGGGCTCCGGGCAGCCGAGCGGAAATGGAGGAAAACTCGTCTCCCTGCGGACCTGGCATCCTTTCGCTCCCTCTCTCTACATTTTCCTCCTCTGTCTCTGCTGCTAAAGCCACTTTCTACCACTCTAAATTCCAAGCATCTGCCTCTAACCCTAGGAAGCTCTTTGCCACCTTCTCCTCCCTCCTGAATCCTCCTCCCCTCCCCCTCCTCCCTCTCTGCAGATGACTTCGTCAACCATTTTGAAAAGAAGGTCGACGACATCCGATCCTCGTTTGCTAAGTCAAACGACACCGCTGGTTCTGCTCACACTGCCCTACCCTGTGCTCTGACCTCTTTCTCCCCCTCTCTCTCCAGATGAAATCCGCGTCTTGTGACGGCCGGCCGCCCAACAACCTGCCCGCTCGACCCTATCCCCTCCTCTCTTCTTCAGACCATTTCCGGAGACCTTCTCCCTTACCTCACCTCGCTCATCAACTCATCCCTGACCGCTGGCTACGTCCCTTCCGTCTTCAAGAGAGCGAGAGTTGCACCCTTCTGAAAAAACCTACACTCGATCCCTCCGATGTCAACAACTACAGACCAGTATCCCTTCTTTCTTTTCTCTCCAAAACTCTTGAACGTGCCGTCCTTGGCCAGCTCTCCGCTATCTCTCTCAGAATGACCTTCTTGATCCAAATCAGTCAGGTTTCAAGACTAGTCATTCAACTGAGACTGCTCTTCTCTGTATCACGGAGGCGCTCCGCACTGCTAAAGCTAACTCTCTCTCCTCTGCTCTCATCCTTCTAGACCTATCGGCTGCCTTCGATACTGTGAACCATCAGATCCTCCTCTCCACCCTCTCCGAGTTGGGCATCTCCGACGCGGCCCACGCTTGATTGCGTCCTACCTGACAGGTCGCTCCTACCAGGTGGCGTGGCGAGAATCTGTCTCCTCACCACGCGCCTCACCACTGGTGTCCCCCAGGGCTCTGTTCTAGGCCCTCTCCTATTCTCGCTATACACCAAGTCACTTGGCTCTGTCATAACCTCACATGGTCTCTCCTATCATTGCTATGCAGACGACACACAATTAATCTTCTCCTTTCCCCTTCTGATGACCAGGTGGCGAATCGCATCTCTGCATGTCTGGCAGACATATCAGTGTGGATGACGGATCACCACCTCAAGCTGAACCTCGGCAAGACGGAGCTGCTCTTCCTCCCGGGAAGGACTGCCCGTTCCATGATCTCGCCATCACGGTTGACAACTCCATTGTGTCCTCCTCCCAGAGCGCTAAGAACCTTGGCGTGATCCTGGACAACACCCTGTCGTTCTCAACTAACATCAAGGCGGTGGCCCGTTCCTGTAGGTTCATGCTCTACAACATCCGCAGAGTACGACCCTGCCTCACACAGGAAGCGGCGCAGGTCCTAATCCAGGCACTTGTCATCTCCCGTCTGGATTACTGCAACTCGCTGTTGGCTGGGCTCCCTGCCTGTGCCATTAAACCCTACAACTCATCCAGAACGCCGCAGCCCGTCTGGTGTTCAACCTTCCCAAGTTCTCTCACGTCACCCCGCTCCTCCGCTCTCTCCACTGGCTTCCAGTTGAAGCTCGCATCCGCTACAAGACCATGGTGCTTGCCTACGGAGCTGTGAGGGGAACGGCACCTCAGTACCTCCAGGCTCTGATCAGGCCCTACACCCAAACAAGGGCACTGCGTTCATCCACCTCTGGCCTGCTCGCCTCCCTACCACTGAGGAAGTACAGTTCCCGCTCAGCCCAGTCAAAACTGTTCGCTGCTCTGGCTCCCCAATGGTGGAACACACTCTCTCACGACGCCAGGACAGCGGAGTCAATCACCACCTTCCGGAGACACCTGAAACCCCACCTCTTTAAGGAATACCTAGGATAGGATAAAGTAATCCTTCTCACCCCCCCCCCTTAAAAGATTTAGATGCACTATTGTAAAGTGGCTGTTCCACTGGATGTCATAAGGTGAATGCACCAATTTGTAAGTCGCTCTGGATAAGAGCGTCTGCTAAATGTCTTAAATGTAAATGTAATGCATATGACTGCATAAAATAGATATGTAGTGGATGGCTTTGTTAGCTTCACTACTTCTTTACTGAGACCCGAAACCCTGTCGCACCAGACCAAGAATTGGATCTGATTTTCTGGGTCAGTGGTATTCTCTGTGCTCTGTGGAGTATGTTTAATTCAGAATCAACCCTGCATTGACCACACTGACTAATGCCGAGGTAAGTGGAACAATCACATTAGGTGATATTTTTGAAATCCCTGAGGTGAAGAAAGACAGGATATTGAATGTGCCATTGAAGACACATGGATTAAGCCTATACATCCTGCAGTTTGTATTTACAGCTAAGTCCACTCCTGTTCACGTTTACTCCTCATTGAGGGACTCTTCCTTAATAATCATGCAATGTACAGCATGCATCACTGCAACATCCTCACCAAATTGTGGATTTAACTATTGCTGCTATCATGACGGGAATGCTCCCCCAATACCTGCCCATGAGTAGGGCCTTTCGAGTCGCTCCAGTGAAGGGATGGCAACTGATGGGCTGCACCCGCTACATCAGTGGTTCCCAACTCCAGTCCTCAAGTAACACCAATCAGATCTGGGGCCAGGATAAAGTGACTAAGTGGGCTGTTGAAATCTCCAAGGGGGATACATTTGTTTGGGGTTCTTACTTTGAATTTATATTGAATTCTACATAAACATGCTATAGCATAACAAACGTAACGTTCAAATGCAGAGACTCCGAGATCATTGAGTGTTTTTTAAAATCTGTGGCCTATCTCCGCTGCACTGCATCAGAACAATGGACAGCCCCCTACAGCTAGACCGTTTAGATAATAGGCAATTACCCTATTACAAACAACCTATGTAAATGCACTGTACACACAGCTGTCTTACCAAAATAATGCAAACAAAATGTTGATAGTAGTAGCAGTTTGGCTTTGATTACTGGCACAATAAATGAGAACAGAACAAAACAGCGATACCAAGTAGCAGGCCTAGTAAACTAAATATCTGATCGATAAAGGCATAACACAATCTATATTCAGGCTAGTTACATGAACAGCAAACAAAAGGCGATTCAAATAACCAAAACAGCCTACTACAGTGAGATGCAGCCCTGCACAGCTGTCTTGCCAAATAAATAGGCCTATACAGTCCCACTTCAAACATGGAGAATCATGACTCTCGCTCATGAGTTCAGCAACACATTGTGATGTGGCACAATACACTTCTGTGATTCAAATTCGACCCACGTAATCAATTAAGCAGTGCCGGCCTACCATAAACACCATTATGTACAGTTCCATTTACAGCTATGAAAAGCAATAGGCTACGGAGAAAACCATAATAGAATGTAGCCAGCAGTATGTAGCTCTATAATGTAGCTATACCCTGGGGCGTCTTTTGGGTTCTTCATTGGAATTATATTGAATTCTGCTTATATCACGCTATACCACAATAAACATCAAAGTAAAAAAATAAGCTTTTGATCAAAGAAGTAAGAAGTAACACGGTTCAATGGCACGATATCTCGCTACACTCTATCAGCACCATGGATAGCACCCTAACAACCAAAACAAGATTTTGATAATAAACAAACCAGCTCGACTGTTTCAATCTTGCCTTTTCAAAAGAGTTGCAGATGCCTTGATTGCTCTGTAAAACTTCCTGAGTAATCGATCATTCCATTCTCCATTCTCCCCGGAATATTCTTGTAAAATTCTCCTCAAATGCCAATTGGATTAATTGAGCTTTCCTTGGGTGAAGCATGCTTCTTCTGTACTGACTGAACACAGTTTGTCAAAGTGGGAAATTAGCTCTTTTGCGGTGTTCATGTATCTGTGGACGCCCCAAAAGGAACTCAATAATGTCCACAATCGGCGACAAATACACGCAAGTGTTGACACCGAAGTTCCCATTGCACTTCAAACTAGTTTTTATTTCCACAGTGCAGTGCATTTCATATGCTCTTTGCTTGATGCGTGCCTAGCAAGTCCTTTGGTCCTATCAAAAGCATTCTTCCACTTAGAATACCCAGCTTGGGTGAAGGCCTTGTCTGCGTTACCATTGGATCCAACACACAGAACTTTCGACATGGGAAACAAAATGCAGCATCTCCAGTAACTGAGTATTCTAGCCACTCTCTTCCTATGAACCAGTTGCTATTAAATGAAGGTTTTTGGACAGAAAATCTGCGGCTAGGTTAGGATTCTAGGCTAACCTGGGATGGCTCTTTTGTTCCAAGATCATCAGGATCACTCGGAGGTGGAGGTGGCTATGGAGCCATTAGCATTATGTTGGCGCTTGTGGAAGGGTGGGTAGGTTCTGCACACAGAGCTAGCTGGAGCTCGGGAGCATCATAGCTGTTGGGCTTGGCTGCGGCCTCAATGGTTTGATGCTGCGGCTCATCGCTTTCGTTCTCCTTTGTTCTGGTACTTTGTCAAAGCCAATTTTTGATATCAATCATGGCAGATTAGCTGGTTCAAGCTAGCTAAATAGGCTAAGGCTAATAACACTAACAATTTTTACAGCTGTAGCTAAGAGTGAAGCTGCTTCAACTGTGGCGCAGTGGTCTAAGGCACTACATCTTAGTGCAAGAGACATCACTGGTTTGAATCCAGGCTGTATCACATCCGGCCGTGATTGGGAGTCCCGTAGGGCGGTGCACAATTGGCTCAGCGTCGTCCAGGTTTGGCTGGGTTAGGCCATCATTGTAAATAAGAATTTGTTCTTAACTGACTTGCCTAGTTAAAGAAAGGTAACAAAAGTAAACTTGACCCCGCCCTTTTAAATCAAAATTAAATATTACAGGTGAAGGCGTATCACGTTATTTACTTAACCTACTACAGCGATGAGAGATCAGAAGCCTTGTTTTTCGCCTTTTATGGAAACCCAAAGGAGTCATACCTAACCGCCCAGTGGCTTTCCATAGGCTCCCTGCTGCAACCTAGTCTCAGAGCATTTCGTGTTAGTCTGCACGTAAATCCTAGATATTCTATTTTGCATTATATGTTACGTTTCGTATGATATGTATTAATTTGAGAATGTCCGTCATCCATTTTCAAATTATATGTTACGAATTACACTTCGTATGATATGTTTTCATCTTAACCCTGCAATATGTCATTTTTTGGTCGATCTGACCCAAAGTCACATAGAAATAATGAGTTATAGATCTGTCATTCTCATTGAAAGCAAGTCTAAGAATGTGCACTATTTCTATGCATCCCATTCTTAAGTTTAGTTTCTGCATCTTTTACCTTTGGTTTTGTACACCAGCTTCAAACAGCTGAAAATACAATAGTTTTGTTTATGGAAAATATATTTCACAACGGTTTAGATAGTACAATGATTCTCTACACTATGACTGCTTGTTTTGTCGCATAGACTGAAATTAAGCTAATTATTAGAATTTTTGCAACCAAGAAATGGAGGAGCGATTTCGGCATATTGCTTTTGTCTTATGTAACCATACTAAACGTCACATATCATACTGATTTGAGTGTCCCAGATGTACGTTTACTATGTTACATCTAGTCTATGAGCCAAGACTGCGTACACACAGCTAGAGTGCAGTAGAGATACAGATTTTGGGGCGCCAACCTGTCAATCAATAATAATTTATTTTTTTGATATTTTAATATAAGGACCTAAAACTGAGCGGGATAAAGTTTGAACTGAGGGGGCTAAGCCCCCTTTAGCCCCCTCATGGTCCCGGGCCTGCACTCAATAGTACACATTTTTATTGTAGTCTGACAAGCACACCAGATTCAAGTGTTTTTTGTCCGGGCTACAACAAGAAGGTGTGCTGTTGGGGGTACTGGAGTACTGGAGTTGAGAACCACTATCCTACATAGTGCACTACTTTTGACAATAGCCCTATGGATCCTGGTCAAAAGTAGTGCATTATGTAGGGATTGGGTGCCATTTCGGACACAGCCATGGTATCTTGTAAACTCTAATGTCGTACTGGAGCCAATCTGTACTATCTGGAAGGAGGCAGCTACATGTGGACCTTGATCTAGTGGCCAAGGCTTATTGACAGGTGGAGGTTGATATAAAGGATGGAGAGGACAGCTTTCACAATGCCCCTTAGGCGACGTGGGTTTCAATGAATGTTGGTCAGGCTCTCTAATGGAATCTTGCCAGAGATTACAGCTGCTGGGTGACACATTGGCAGTGGCAGAATGTATTGCTCTATGTATCAGTAGATAAGGTCTGTGACGCAGTGCCATCACCCTGAACCATTTAGGAAATAGATGCAGTTTAGAGTAAGAGAAACAGTGCTACAATCGGAGCATATAGAATGTCTGGCTGTAAACCCTCAAGTCTGAGTGTAATACCTGGAGGAGAGTTCTGAAAAAGAGCTTTTACATACAATACATACAGCTACTTTTTTTTCTGAGATGTAATCTCTGACAGTATTGGCATCTGGCAGTGTTAATAGTATTATAAAGACATTTTACTGAGATACATTCAAACCCAGTCATGCTTTCAAGAAATTAGCATTTCAAGTAATAATGTTGATTTCATCTTGATCAGTATTGGTACTGGGGTCGTCTACACCATTTAATCTCACTCTTAGGAATAATTTCCTGCTTGGAAAAGTGTGCTGCCTGAACAAGTTTGATCCTGTGCTGCCTGAACAAGTTTGATCCTGTGTTGCCTGAACAAGTTTGATCCTGTGTTGCCTGAACAAGTTTGATCCTGTGTTGCCTGAACAAGTTTGATCCTGTGTTGCCTGAACAAGTTTGATCCTGTGCTGCCTGAACAAGTTTGATCCTGTGTTGCCTGAACAAGTTTGATCCTGTGTTGCCTGAACAAGTTTGATCCTGTGTTGCCTGAACAAGTTTGATCCTGTGTTGCCTGAACAAGTTTGATCCTGTGTTGCCTGAACAAGTTTGATCCTGTGTTGCCTGAACAAGTTTGATCCTGTGTTGCCTGAACAAGTTTGATCCTGTGTTGCCTGAACAAGTTTGATCCTGTGTTGCCTAGAAGGGTTTGATCCTGTGTTGCCTGAACAAGTTTGATCCTGTGTTGCCTAGAAGGGTTTGATCCTGTGTTGCCTGAACAAGTTTGATCCTGTGCTGCCTAGAAGGGTTTGATCCTGTGTTGCCTAGAAGGGTTTGATCCTGTGTTGCCTAGAAGGGTTTGATCCTGTGTTGCCTGAACGAGTTTGATCCTGTGTTGCCAAGAAGGGTTTGATCCTGTGTTGCCTAGAAGGGTTTGATCCTGTGTTGCCTAGAAGGGTTTGATCCTGTGCTGCCTGAACGAGTTTGATCCTGTGTTGCCTAGAAGGGTTTGATCCTGTGCTGCCTAGAAGGGTTTGATCCTGTGTTGTCTAGAAGTGTTTGATCCTGTGTTGCCTAGAAGGGTTTGATCCTGTGCTGCCTGAACGAGTTTGATCCTGTGTTGCCAAGAAGGGTTTGATCCTGTGTTGCCTAGAAGGGTTTGATCCTGTGTTGTCTAGAAGGGTTTGATCATGTGTTGCCTAGAAGGGTTTGATCCTGTGTTGCCTAGAAGGGTTTGATCCTGTGCTGCCTGAACGAGTTTGATCCTGTGTTGCCAAGAAGGGTTTGATCCTGTGCTGCCTAGAAGGGTTTGATCCTGTGTTGCCTAGAAGGGCTTGATCCTGTGCTGCCTAGAAGGATTTGATCCTGTGCTGCCTAGAAGGGTTTGATCCTGTGTTGCCTAGAAGGGCTTGATCCTGTGCTGCCTAGAAGGGTTTGATCCTGTGTTGCCTAGAAGGGTTTGATCCTGTGCTGCCTAGAAGGGTTTGATCCTGTGCTGCCTAGAAGGGTTTGATCCTGTGCTGCCTAGAAGGGTTTGATCCTGTGTTGCCTAGAAGGGCTTGATCCTGTGCTGCCTAGAAGGGTTTGATCCTGTGTTGCATAGAAGGGTTTGATCCTGTGCTGCCTGAACGAGTTTGATCCTGTGTTGCCTAGAAGGGCTTGATCCTGTGTTGCCTAGAAGGGCTTGATCCTGTGTTGCCTAGAAGGGTTTGATCCTGTGTTGCATAGAAGGGTTTGATCCTGTGTTGCCTAGAAGGGCTTGATCCTGTGTTTCCTAGAAGGGTTTGATCCTGTGTTGCATAGAAGGGTTTGATCCTGTGCTGCCTGAACGAGTTTGATCCTGTGTTGCCTAGAAGGGCTTGATCCTGTGTTGCCTAGAAGGGTTTGATCCTGTGTTGCCTAGAAGGGCTTGATCCTGTGTTTCCTAGAAGGGTTTGATCCTGTGTTGCCTAGAAGGGTTTGATCTTGTGCTGCCTAGAAGGGTTTGATCCTGTGCTGCCTGAACGAGTTTGATCCTGTGTTGCCTAGAAGGGTTTGATCCTGTGCTGCCTAGAAGGGTTTGATCCTGTGTTGCCTAGAAGGGTTTGATCCTGTGCTGCCTGAACGAGTTTGATCCTGTGTTGCCTAGAAGGGTTTGATCCTGTGTTGCTTAAAATAGTTTGATCCTGTGGTGCCTAGAAGGGTTTGATCCTGTGTTGCCTAGAAGGGTTTGATCCTGTGCTGCCTAGAAGGGTTTGATCCTGTGTTGCCTAGAAGGGTTTGATCCTGTGCTGCCTAGAAGGGTTTGGTCCTGTGCGGCCTAGAAGGGTTTGATCCTGTGCGGCCTAGAAGGGTTTGATCCTGTGCTGCCTAGAATAGTTTGATCTTGTGCTGCCTAGAAGAGTTTGATCCTGTGTTGCCTAGAAGGGTTTGATCCTGTGCTGCCTAGAATAGTTTGATCCTGTGCTGCCTAGAATAGTTTGATATTGTGCTGCCTAGAATAGTTTGATCTTGTGCTGCCTAGAATAGTTTGATCTTGTGCTGCCTAGAATAGTTTGTCTTGTGCGGCCTAGAATAGTTTGTCTTGTGCTGCCTAGAATAGTTTGATCTTGTGCTGCCTAGAATAGTTTGATCTTGTGCTGCCTAGAATAGTTTGATCTTGTGCTGCCTAGAATAGTTTGATCTTGTGCTGCCTAGAATAGTTTGATCCTGTGCTGCCTAGAATAGTTTGATCTTGTGCTGCCTAGAATAGTTTGATCTTGTGCTGCCTAGAATAGTTTGATCTTGTGCTTCCTAGAATAGTTTGTCTTGTGCTGCCTAGAATAGTTTGATCTTGTGCGGCCTAGAATAGTTTGATCTTGTGCGGCCTAGAATAGTTTGATATTGTGCTGCCTAGAATAGTTTGATCTTGTGCGGCCTAGAATAGTTTGTCTTGTGCTGCCTAGAATAGTTTGATCTTGTGCGGCCTAGAATAGTTTGATCTTGTGCTGCCTAGAATAGTTTGATCTTGTGCTGCCTAGAATAGTTTGATCTTGTGCGGCCTAGAATAGTTTGATCTTGCGCGGCCTCGGAGAGTAGTGTTACTGTATTACTCCCTATAATACCTGTCATAACATCCAAAGTTCATACAATGGAAAGGTCTCAAATTAATCAACGTCAAAGTCCTCTTTCAAATGTCCCACAATTCACCAGTATAAAGGCCTATTCCACCAGCCAAGCACAAAACATGGGCTGCCTATGTCGAAGAAAGTTGCTTTCATCCCAGTCTTGAAAAGGAAAAATAACATACATGTACCACTTTGAACCCATACAAACACACCTCTTGGCCCACACTGTCGCAGACATCAATCACCATCCACTTTGATTCCAGGGAGCGCTAGAGGTACAAGTTGCTACTAAGTGCTGATCTAGGGTCAGCTTATCCCCCTGTCTGACTCTGTCTTGAACAATTTGGGGGTAAAAAGCAGAACTGACCTGAGCGCAGCACTTATGGTGATGGAATTCCAAACGAACAAGCTGCTGCCATGAACTGATGCTTACCTGCTGAATGGCAATGTTGAGCCTCTTCAATTGAATTGGCTTGGGTTGACATATACATAAAGTTCCCAGCTGTTGCTCTTACAACCCTCTCAAGTGACAATAATCTCCAGGAAAACCAAAAAGATAACTTAAACAAATCTCTCTGCCTCAGGGCTCAATCCTCAGACCAACTCTGTTCGCTTATCTGAGAGACTGGAAGAGATCCCAACTCCAACATCCACATACCCCCACAGCACAGCACCATCCCTTCGGTTCGGCATCTAAACCAAACATGAAAGGAGACCTTTGGAGATGATGGAGGAGGAAATGGAGTAATCCATAGCCCGGTTCGCTGACCATGACCAAAGGAATACTCAGAAGATGTAAAAATAATCCTACTGCCAGTGGAGAGAGAAATCCCCAGATCACAATGGAAGAAAGCCATGTCATGGATAGGTGCATGTGAATGATCAACCATTGGATTTTTTCCCCCTTCATGTTTTAATGTAGTTATGTACAATTGAAAAGGTTGAGTTGACCTCAAACATCAACATATTGAACATGGTAGCATCTTCAAAAGTCTACTTGATCAAAATGTGTTTGGGTCATTTAAAAAAATTATATAATCTGTTTGATTCCAAGGCTGTGGTTCACAAGTAATAGTAATTGTCCTACATTGGTAATAGTCCTACATTTAAATTGGACTATAATATGGTGACTTTTCAAAGGATTTGGGTGAAGAGTCCCTTAAGATGACCTCTCTCTCTCTCTCTCTCTCTCTCTCTCTCTCTCTCTCTCTCTCTCTCTCTCTCTCTCTCTCTCTCTCTCTCTCTCTCTCTCTTTCGCACTTGCTCTCTTTCTCTCTCTCCCTCTTGCACGCGCGCACACACGATAATAAAAGGTCATAGCTTATAGTTTACAGCCTGATGTGCTATACATCATACAGTCTGACCAGGACACATGGAAGAGGCATGAGGACCAGAGCCTCTCATAGATTGTGATGTTTCCATGGAAACAAACACACTTATATTTCATATTTTTTAAATTATTGTACAAAGGTACACCTTGTGAGGTATAACCAGGGGTTTATTCACTCTGAACCAAACGGTAGCAAACGAGACGAAACAGTGAGGACTAACCTGAACTTGTCCAATAAGAAACGCTCATATTCACTACAAAACATTTTGCTACGGTGTGCACTAATTAATACACCCATGAGTACTGCAATTGTCAGCTTGTTCATGCTAAGCACCCATGCTAAGTTATCTTCGTAGTAGCACAGAGTATGTGAATGCAGCCCACACACAGTCTCCCTTTATGCTACTTTCCATTAACACACACTGTTTTGTTTTTGTCTACAGAAAGCTGGCATACATTTATTTGCAACAAACCACAAGTCTGTACTGTGGATTTAGAGACAAAGACATTGGTGAATGTTTTATTCATCACTGTTGGAGATACATAAAGGGAAGTAGAGGTGATAAAATTGGCCAACCTACAGTGAATTTCATATAACAGTACAAAGTAACATGTTCCATTATTTATAACAGGCCTCATTACCATTCTGTAATGAGACTTTATACAGATGTAAGATCTTCATTTGATCACCCGGTTGCAAGTTATTTGTTTCTGGCCATTTTGAGCCTGTAATCGAACTCACAAATGCTGATGCTCCAGATACTCAACTAGTCTAAAGAAGGCCAGTTTTATTGCTTCTTTAATCAGAACAACAGTTTTCAGCTGTGCTAACATAATTGCAAAAGGGTTTTCTAATGATCATTAGCCTTTTATAACGATAAACTTGGATTAGCTAACACAACGTGCCATTGGAACACAGGAGTGATGGTTGCTGATAATGGGCCTCTGCATACCTATGTAGATATTCCATAGAAAATCTGGCGTTTCTAGCTACAATAGTAATTTACAAAATTAACAATGCCTACACTGTATTTCTGATAAATTTGATGTTATTTTAATGGACAGAAAATTAGCTTTTCTTTCAAAAACAAGGACATTTCTAAGTGACCCCAAACTTTTGAACGGTAGTGTAAGATCCTACTGAAACAGTGATTGCAGCACTAAATTTTACAATACTGCTTCCACAAGTATTTATCAGAAAATTATGTAGTAACAAATGGTACTTTCTTGTACCTACTTCAAACAACTCCACACAATTGGTAACTACCTGGTACCAAATGGTCCCCAGTTGTACTTGTTTGAATGAATCCCAAAGAAACAAACAAGTAATTAATAGGTCATTACTCTATAATTATGATTTTACCATGTACATTCAAGTAAATATTGTGTATTTTCCGTACTGTAAAATAAAGTGTTGCCGAAGTAGTTGCTACTTGTACATAATCATTCTGATCCAGTAGTTTGATAATTATACTGTATATGAGAATCTATATGTATCTGAATCCATATGGGCCTCTATTCTGGGCAATTTGACATTCCCTGTGTGGATGATTGGTAGGGATCATTTCAGGCAGCCAGCAGGCAGGCAGGCAGGTGTCATTAACATTTAATAAGGCCCTGTACATAGATTCTCATTAATGGTCACCCACAGAACTGGTTCTGGCTTTTATGGACATAAGATACTGGACACTTTCATATGCCAAGACTCTCTGAATACAAATAGGAACCCAGAGTCACAAACTGCAGTCACCATACCTGTACTGTACCCCTCCCTCCCCAGTGCCTCTCTATACTGTACCCCGCCCTCCCCAGTGCCTCTCTGTACTGTACCCCTCCCTCCTAGTGTCTCTCTGTACTGTACCCCTCCCTCCCCAGTGCCTCTCTGTACTGTACCCCTCCATCCTAATGTCTCTCTGTACTGTACCCCTCCCTCCTAGTGTCTCTCTGTACTGTACCCCTCCCTCCGCAGTGTCTCTCTGTACTGTACCCCTCCCTCCTAGTGTCTCTCTGTACTGTACCCCTCCCTCCCCAGTGTCTCTCTGTACTGTACCCCTCCCTCCTAGTGTCTCTCTGTACTGTACCCCTCCCTCCCCAGTGCCTCTCTGTACTGTACCCCTCCCTCCCCAGTGCCTCTCTGTACTGTACCCCTCCCTCCTAGTGTCTCTCTGTACTGTACCCCTCCCTCCTAGTGTCTCTCTGTACTGTACCCCTCCCTCCCCAGTGTCTCTCTGTACTGTACCCCTCCCTCCTAGTGTCTCTCTGTACTGTACCCCTCCCTCCCCAGTGTCTCTCTGTACTGTACCCCTCCCTCCTAGTGTCTCTCTGTACTGTACCCCTCCCTCCCCAGTGTCTCTCTGTACTGTACCCCTCCCTCCTAGTGTCTCTCTGTACTGTACCCCTCCCTCCTAGTGTCTCTCTGTACTGTACCCCTCCCTCCCCAGTGCCTCTCTGTACTGTACCCCTCCCTCCCCAGTGCCTCTCTGTACTGTACCCCTCCCTCCTAGTGTCTCTCTGTACTGTACCCCTCCCTCCTAGTGTCTCTCTGTACTGTACCCCTCCCTCCCCAGTGCCTCTCTGTACTGTACCCCTCCCTCCTAGTGTCTCTCTGCACTGTACCCCTCCCTCCCCAGTGCCTCTCTGTACTGTACCCCTCCCTCCTAGTGTCTCTCTGTACTGTACCCCTCCCTCCCCAGTGCCTCTCTGTACTGTACCCCTCCCTCCCCAGTGCCTCTCTGTACTGTACCCCTCCCTCCCCAGTGCCTCTCTGTACTGTACCCCTCCCTCCCCAGTGCCTCTCTGTACTGTACCCCTCCCTCCCCAGTGCCTCTCTGTACTGTACCCCTCCCTCCCCAGTGCCTCTCTGTACTGTACCCCTCCCTCCCCAGTGCCTCTCTGTACTGTACCCCTCCCTCCCCAGTGCCTCTCTGTACTGTACCCCTCCCTCCCCAGTGCCTCTCTGTACTGTACCCCTCCCTCCCCAGTGCCTCTCTGTACTGTACCCCTCCCTCCCCAGTGCCTCTCTGTACTGTACCCCTCCCTCCCCAGTGCCTCTCTGTACTGTACCCCTCCCTCCTAGTGTCTCTCTGTACTGTACCCCCTCCCTCCCAGTGCCTCTCTGTACTGTACCCCTCCCTCCCAGTGCCTCTCTGTACTGTACCCCTCCCTCCTAGTGTCTCTCTGTACTGTACCCCTCCCTCCTAGTGTCTCTCTGTACTGTACCCCTCCCTCCCCAGTGCCTCTCTGTACTGTACCCCTCCCTCCCCAGTGCCTCTCTGTACTGTACCCCTCCCTCCCCAGTGCCTCTCTGTACTGTACCCCTCCCTCCCCAGTGCCTCTCTGTACTGTACCCCTCCCTCCCCAGTGCCTCTCTGTACTGTACCCCTCCCTCCCCAGTGCCTCTCTGTACTGTACCCCTCCCTCCTAGTGTCTCTCTGTACTGTACCCCTCCCTCCCAGTGTCTCTCTGTACTGTACCCCTCCCTCCCAGTGCCTCTCTGTACTGTACCCCTCCCTCCCAGTGTCTGTCTGTACTGTACCCCTCCCTCCCAGTGCCTCTCTGTACTGTACCCCTCCCTCCCAGTGCCTCTCTGTACTGTACCCCTCCCTCCCAGTGTCTGTCTGTACTGTACCCCTCCCTCCTAGTGTCTCTCTGTACTGTACCCCTCCCTCCCAGTGCCTCTCTGTACTGTACCCCTCCCTCCTAGTGTCTCTCTGTACTGTACCCCTCCCTCCCAGTGCCTCTCTGTACTGTACCCCTCCCTCCTAGCCTAGTGTCTCTCTGTACTGTACCCCTCCCTCCTAGTGTCTCTCTGTACTGTACCCCTCCCTCCCAGTGCCTCTCTGTACTGTACCCCTCACTCCCAGTGTCTCTCTGTACTGTATCCCTCCCACCCAGTGTCTCTCTGTACTGTACCCCTCCCTGGTGCCTAGTGAATGCTACTGAATTCCTCATTCAAACGATAAAAGCTATTAAATAAATTCAAAGGGAGAAGTTTTGATTTTTCTCTCTGTCTTAAACATTTTAGCGGAGAGATTGATAAAAGAGAGGGAGCTGGGAATAAACACATGCACTGCAGCGACCTGATAGTGTCAGTGGCTTGGTAGAGATAGGGGACTGGTAGGATGGGGAATCACACAAACACTTTAACTATGAACAGAGCTGTAATCTGTTTCCCCATACTTATAGCGCTTAGCTCTCACAGCCGGCTGGGAGTGTATTGTTGGGATGGCCTTTCGCTGAAAATACTGCATGTGTATTGAATGGCAGCTGAGATTGCTTGAGAGTTCAGAATTTGGCAACAGTGAAAAAGAAAAATACTGTTGGCTGCTAGGAACATTTAGCAGGTGAATCAAGCTGATCATGGATTTGTTGATGAGATGTTCATGTTTGTGACATATAAAGCTAGCCAGAAAACTGTTCAGTGCTTTACATGGTGGTTAAGGTACTACAGTAACTTAAACTAACGTGGTGTATATCACAGATCATCCTGCTACAGCAGACCCGGGATTCAAACCCACAACAACACAACATACTCCACAGAGCACAGAGAATAACACTGACCCAGAAAATCAGAGCCATTTCTTGCGACAGGGTTCCGGGTCTCAGTAAAGAAGTAGTGAAGCTAACAAAGCCATCCACTACATATCTATTTTATGAAGTCCTATGCAGCTCAGTAGGTATGGTGCTGGCAATGCCAGGATAGAGAATTTGATTCCCTGGACCACCTGTGTGTAAAATGTATGAATGCATGATCGTCTCCTAAATGGCATCTATATTTAGCGCCTGCTAAATTCCATATATATTATTATATTATAAGATTAACTAAATTCCTATTCAATACATTTCAGATGCAAAATAAGTTAAATTGTGTCCACAAAGGGCTAAGGTGAAAAATACACTGGCTCTACAGCAGACAAGATTCTCTTTTTACCAATTAGAAATCAGTGCACTGGAAAACATCCCAGAATTACCCTTAAGTCTTGTCAGATTGGCATGTCCATATGTTCCAAACTCCTGCCCACTGCATGCCTGGATGTCACTGGTGCACAGGAACTGTCTGGATCGTACAACGATGGATGACATTGGTGTAAGCTGACACAGGTGCTCCGCTCTAAGAGTCTGTTCGTCCCAAATCGCACCCTATTTCCTTTATAGTGCACTACTTTTGACCAGGGCCCATAGGGAAAAGGGTGCCATTTGGAACGTATCCAGTCTGTCTGTGTTGTGCTGGAGTGGAAGGTTACAGGGAACACTATCCAAATATATATAAAAATATAAATCCAATTCAAGATGACCTGTTCTATATGCTCTGGGCATTGGAGATGGAATCCAATTCTGGAGTGTTTGGCTATGGATGTGCCTGTGGTCTCTTCACTCTGTATGTGGGGAAAAGTATTACATTTAACACTGCTATAAAAAAAAATGAATCTTGCTTGTGAAAATATACAGCTCTTGTGTATTCACAGGTATTGAATGAGACAGGTTGGCTTCTCTTCGGTCTTTCTTTTGAATGATAGCACGTCTTACAGGACGATGTTGAAACACTGAAATAGAGCCAACAATAACATATGCCATGTAACATCTTCTGCGTCTGTGTAAGGATTCAACCTTCAACCTGTGGTCGAGTGTGAATGATAAACAAGAGAAGACTTGTTTTGAATGGCTCTATCTCAGATACTGAGTAAGGCAGAAAGGCAGGAAAACAAATGTCACGCATATGCCATAGCCAAGTCAAAAAAACACACAGACATTTTTCCAGCCAAAGATAGGAGTCATAAAAAGCAGAAATGTAGATAAAATTAATCACTAACCTTTGATGATCTTAATCAGATGACAGTCAGAGGACATCATGTTACACAATACATGTATGTTTTGTTCGATAATGTGCATATTTATATTTAAAAAATCTCAGTTTACATTGGCGCGTTACGTGCAGTAATGTTTTGATTCCAAAACATCCTGTGAGTTTGCAGAAATACTCATAATAAACATTGATAAAAGATACAAGTGTTATTCACAGAATTAAAGATAGACTTCTTAATGCAACCGCTGTGTCAGATTTCAAAAAAACTACACGGAAAAAGCATCATCTGAGTACGGCGCTCAGAGCCCAATCCAGCCAAAGAAATATCCGCCATGTTGGAGTCAACAGAAGTTAGAAGTAACATTATAAATATTCACTTACCAGTTCGACAATAAATTACTGATTTGTTCCATAAAGTCCATCATTTATGTCCAAATAGCCACTTGTTCTTAGCGTGTTCAGCCCAGTAATCCATCTTCATGAGGCGCGAGCACTTCGTCCAGACAGAAACTCGAAAAGTTCCGTTACAGGTCGTAGAAACAAGTCAAACGATGTATGGAATCAACCTTTAGGATGTTTTTAACATAAATCATCAATAAGGTTCCAACTGGAGAATTCCTTTGTCTGAAGAAAAGCACTGGAACGAGAGCTAACTCTGTCGGGAGCGCGCGTCACGAGCCTGAGACAATCTGCCAGACCCATGACTCATTCAGCTCCCATTCCCCCCTCCTTTATAGCAGAAGCCTGAAACAAGTTTCTAAAGACGGTTGACATCTAGTGGAAGACGTAGGGAGTGCAACTTGACCCCATAGACACTGTGTATTCTGTAGTCCAAGCTTTGAAAAACAGATTTCCCACTTCCTGGTTGGATTTCTCTCAGGTTTTCACCTGCCATATGAGTTCTGTTATACTCACAGACATCATTCAAACAGTTTTAGAAACTTCAGAGTGTTTTCTATCCAATACTAATAATAACATGCATATATTAGCATCTGGGACAGAGTAGGAGGCAGTTCACTCTGGGCACGCTATTCATTCAAAAGTGAAAATGCTGCTCCCTATCCCAAAAAGGTTAAAGAATACCCTGTGTTCTATGAACTAAATAGCTCTGAATCCAAGATATGGCAAAGGCTGAAAAGCCATAAGACATACATTTTCTCAACAACAGGTTATAGTCAATAATATCAAAGGCTGCACTGAAGTCTAACCGTAAAGCTCAGACACTATTCTTATTACACATTTCTTTCAATCATCAGTCATGTGTGTCAGTGCAGTACACGAGTGCCCTTCTTTATAAGCTTGTTGAAAGGCAGTTGTTAATTACTTTACAGAGAAATAGCTTTGTATTTGGTCAAACACAAATTTTCCAACAGTTTGCTAAGATCTGGCAGCAAGGTGATAGGTCTGCCTGACTTTGGCTTCCCCCCAGGCCTGAGGACAAACCCATTCCTCTCGACTCAGATTAAAGATATAACAGATGGGAGAGGCTTTAGAGTTAGCTACAATCCTCAGTAGATTTCCATCCAAGTTGTCAATGCCAGAAGGTTTGTCATTTTTGATAGATAACAATATTGTTTCCACCTCTCCCACACTAACTTTACAAAATTCAAACTTACAATGAATTTCTTTCATTATTTTATTTTTTATGCATGAATATGATGGCTCACTTTGTTGTTGGAATTTCTTGAATAAATCTGCCCACTTTGCCAGTTAAGTAATCATTAAAAAAATAATTGTCAACATCAAATGGTTTTGTGATGAATAAGCCATCTGATTTAATGAAAGATGGAGTTGAATTAGTCTTTTTGCCCATAATTTCTTTTAAAGTACTCCAAAGATTTTTTTCCCATCTTTCTTTAAGTCAATAATCTTGGCTTCATAATACAGTTTCTTCTTCTTTTGTTGAGTTTAGTCACATAATTTCTCAATTTGCAGTAAGTCAGCCAGTCAGCTGTGAAATCAATAGCCACTCCTTTTGCTCCATGTCCTTCAACAATACAGTTTTTAAATTCCTCATCAATCCATGGAGCCTTAACAGTTCTAACAGTCAGTTTCTTAACAGGTGCATGTAATTGGAAGAAACAATTTCATAAATTCATCAAGTGCGGAGTTTGGATTTTCCTAATTAATCACATCAGACCAACACATATTTTTTTTACATCATCCACATGAGAGTCACATCAAAGTATTTTGAATAATTTCTTATACACTATTTTAAGCCATGTTTTTGGAACCTTGACTTTCCTGGATATAGCCAGTATTGTGATCACTGCATCCAGTGGGTATGGATAGAGCTTTAGAACAAAGTTATACAGTGTTATTAAAAATGGAATGTGGATGATCTAGGTCATGCAGTGTTTGTAAACACCCTGGTAGGTTGATTAATAACCTGTACCAGATTACAGGCAATGGTCATTATGAGAAGCTTCCTCTTGAGCGGACAACTTGAAGAAAACCAGTCAATATTCAGGTCTCCGAGAAAGTCGACCTCTCTGTTTACATCACATGCACTATCAAGCATTTCACACACATTATTTAGATACTGACTGTTAGCACTTGGTGGCCCATAGCAACACCCCAAAATAATAGACTTTAGATGAGGCAGGTGAACTTGCAACCTGAACACTTAAATAACACTTGACATGATATATTCTCTAAGCATTACAGGGATATTGCTCAGAATATTTATACAGCAACACCTCCCCCATAAGCATTCCTGTCTTTTTGATAGATGTTATATCCTTGTATTGCTACTGCTGTATCAAAGTAATTACCAAGTGAGTCTCGGAAATGGCTAATATATGAATGTTATCTGATGTTAACAAGTTATTGATTTCATTAAATTTATATATAAAGCTACATATATTAATATGGGCTATTTTCAGGCTTTTCCTGGGTAGCTTATCAGAGATAGACATAATATGGAAAATATCAAACAAAACGAGAAAAAACATTTAACAGTCCATTAATCAGTTGGTGTGTGTGTGTGTGCGTGTGTGTGTGTGTGTGTGTGTGTGTGTGTGTGTGTGTGTGTGTGTGTGTGTGTGTGTGTGTGTGTGTGTGTGTGTGTGTGTGTGTGTGTGTGTGTGTGTGTGTGTGTGTGTGTGTGTGTGTGTGTGTGTGTGTGTGTGTGTGCTGTGGGGTTGAAGCTACGAACCCTCCCAACTTGGGAAGGTTGAAAACCAGGCGGGCTGCAGCATTCAGGATAAATTGCAGGGGTTTGATGGCACAAGCAGAGAGCCCAGCCAACAGCGAGTTGCAGTAGTACAGATGGGAGATGACAAGTGCCTAGATTAGGCCCTGCGCCGCTTCCTGTGTTAGGTAGGGTTGCACTCTACGGATATTGTAGAGCATGAACATGCAGAGCGAGTCACAGCTTTGATGTTTGCAGAGAATGACAGGGTGTTGGCCAGGGTCACGTCAAGGTTATTTTTACTCTGGGAGGGGGACGCCGTGTAGTTGTCTACCTTGATGGAGAGGTCTTGGAGCAGATAGGCTTTCCCCGGGAGGAATTGCATCTCCGTCATGTTGAGTTTGAGCTTGAGATGGTGGGCCAACATCCAAGCTGAGATGTCTGCCACCTGGGTGTCAGAAGGGGGAAGGAGAAAAGTAGTTGAGTGTCATCCGCAAAGCAATAATAGGAGAGACCATGTGAGACTATGACAGAGCCAAGTGACTTGGTGTATAGAGAGAAGAGGAGAAGGCCCAGTAGACACTAGGGGACACCAGTAGTGAGAATACATGGGGTAGACACAAATCCTTTCCACATCACCTGGTAGGAGTGGCCTGCCAGGTGGGATACAATTGTATTGTGTTATTTAGTATCACTTGATTTGGTCTCGACTACTTGGGCCCATGCAATTATGACTCTCAATCTTAAATATTCTGTAATTGTGAACGATGTCTTTCATGTTTTCCTGTTATTATCTTTTCTCCTCAAATGTTGCAGAAATTGAAAATGAAGCCAAATGATATCTCTTTATTAAATCATGGAGCAGAGCAGGCCTCTCAATCAATATATTCTTGTCTCTATCAGTTCAAGTTGAATGATGGGCCAGTGGCATACTATTAGGCTATTACAAAAGCACATCAGTCAGCAGAATACATTTTCTTGAAAAATATGAGAATTAGTAACTGTTGAGGAGAACTATGCAGCTGAATTTTCATTACCTTGCGCCATATCTCTTTACATTTACAAAAAAACAAACTGTTTGATTGTTGTTGTTGTTGTTGTTGTTGTTGTTTATCTCGTGAAAGTCATGTATGAATGTTTTTTCACTATCAAGGTTAATTTGCATGAGGCATTGTTTCTGATTGCCTATATGGGGAAAAACACATTCAAATGTGTATATCTATGAGTACACTCAATACCTATTAGTTATGTATGAATGATGAGGCACAACCTTCCTGATTATACTTGTAACCTCCCAGGGTGAATATATAGCGTGCATCCCAAACAACTCCCTATATAATGTATTACTTTTGACCAGGGCCATATGGCTCTGATAACACGTTGTGCTCTACGGAGGGCAGCCTATAGGGTGCCTTTTGGGATGGAACCAAGAGTTCTTAGTATTCTCTCTCAAACTTTTCCCACCTTGAGGTCCTCACGGGGTTTTTCATATTGTGTAACCATTTATGTGCTTGATAAAGATTAATCTCTCTATCTGCCAGTGTTCTTCACTACAAAGACGAGGAGTGATCAAGCATTGAGATGATGTGTGAAAAGATAAAATGTCTCTTCAAGACGTAGCGCTTTGAGGAAGGAGGGAGAGAAGAGAGAGGCTGATGACACAGAGCGGGTACAAAGAGATGTGATGGAAAACAGCAAAGATATTTACTGAAGCGTTCATCCATTTTCAAAAGCACACAATACCGCCTCCATGGCATACTTCCACACAGTTCGGTAGAGATCTCGGTATGTATAAGTGAGAGTGGAATCCTTTTAGGTGGGATATCATGGAAAAATGTATCTTTTGAAGTGCTAGATATGTTATGTAGATTCTTAAAGCCCCACGTGCAGTCTTTTTAATTGTATATTTAAATCATAACTGTATGGCTAATAAATCACAGTGTGTTTATTTTATGAAAATAACTCAAAATGTATGTTTTTATTTCCCATAACCTACTTTTTCCATTGAAATGCTCAGTCTGATCATGTGGGTGTGTTGATACAAATTTGTATATATTTACATACACAGCCCTGATTGGTGCATAGGATCGTATAGACTCTAGAGCCTACCCCGCTTACCCCTTCAAAGTAGGATGATACATATGCAAATAAAAATTGACAAGTCATTGGTCAGAATAATCCAATCAGATTGTGATGTCATGCTGTCGGCTACAATTCCATCTTTTTGGGCTCCAATATCTCTTAGACTAAAAGGGCATTATCATTTTCTCAATTTCAGAGCGTTATTTCCACCTCATAATGTGGATTTGTTTTTTTTTATACAGGAAAATCATGTTTTTGACTGCACCGCCAATTTAAATGGTCAAGAATAAAAAAACAACATTTTCAGTAGAGATTTTGCTTCAAACTCTTTCCCCCCCAAAAAAGTACTTACATAGGACTGTATACTGCAGTGACCTTAACCTAACCTCTTGTTAAATGATTCAGATCTCTTGAACAGCTAAGATTTTGGATTGACAGTTGCAAGGTCTTGTGTCTGGAATACCTTTACTATAATACTGTCTTGGCAGATAAAAGCAGCCAGCATTTCAGTCCCTAGAATGAATATGTAGCCTACCATTGTTCTCTGTCTAATAATATTGAATATGTGAGGATTACACACTGTTACAGGTACTGTTACTGTTACAGATACTGTTACTGCTACAGGTACTGTTACTGTTACAGGTACTGTTACTGCTACAGGTACTGTTACTGCTACAGGTACTGTTACTGCTACAGGTACTGTTACTGTTACAGGTACTATTACTGCTACAGGTACTGTTACTGTTACAGGTACTGATACTGCTACAGGTACTGTTACTGCTACAGGTACTGTTACTGCTACAGATATTGTTACTGCTACAGGTACTATTACTGCTACAGGTACTGTTACTGTTACAGGTACTGATACTGCTACAGGTACTGTTACTGTTACAGATAATGTTACTGTTACAGGTACTGTTACTGTTACTGTTACAGATACTGTTACTGCTACAGGTACTGTTACTGTTACAGATACTGTTACTGCTACAGGTACTGTTACTGCTACAGGTACTGTTACTGTTACAGATACTGTTACTGCTACAGGTACTGTTACTGTAACAGGTACTGTTACTGTTACAGGTACTGTTACTGTTACTGTTACTGTTACTGCTACAGGTATTGTTACTGTTACAGGTACTGTTACTGTTACTGTTACAGGTACTGTTACTGTTACAGGTACTGTTACTGCTACAGATACTGTTACTGTTACTGCTACAGGTACTGTTACTGTTACAGGTACTGCTACAGGTACTGTTACTGCTACAGGTACTGTTACTGCTACAGGTACTGTTACTGTTACAGGTACTGTTACTGTTACTGTTACAGGTACTGTTACTGTTACATGCACTGTTACTGCTACAGGTACTGTTACTGTTACTGCTACAGGTACTGTTACTGCTACAGGTACTGTTACTGCTACAGGTACTGTTACTGTTACAGGTACTGTTACTGTTACTGTTACAGGTACTGTTACTGTTACAGGTACTGTTACTGCTACAGATACTGTTACTGTTACTGCTACAGGTACTGTTACTGCTACAGGTACTGTTACTGTTACAGGTAATGTTACTGCTACAGATAATGTTACTGTTACTGCTACAGATACTGTTACTGTTACAGGTACTGTTACTCCTACAGGTACTGTTACTGCTACAGGTACTGTTACTGCTACAGATACTGTTACTGTTACTGCTACAGGTACTGTTACTGCTACAGGTACTGTTACTGTTACAGGTAATGTTACTGCTACAGATAATGTTACTGTTACTGCTACAGATACTGTTACTGTTACAGGTACTGTTACTCCTACAGGTACTGTTACTGTTACAGGTACTGTTACTGTTACTGTTACTGCTACAGGTACTGTTACTGCTACAGGTACTGTTACTGTTACAGGTACTGTTACTGTTACTGTTACAGGTACTGTTACTGTTACAGGTACTGTTACTGCTACAGATACTGTTACTGTTACTGCTACAGGTACTGTTACTGCTACATGTACTGTTACTGTTACAGGTAATGTTACTGCTACAGATAATGTTACTGTTACTGCTACAGATACTGTTACTGTTACAGGTACTGTTACTCCTACAGGTACTGTTACTGCTACAGATACTGTTACTGTTACTACTACAGGTACTGTTACTGCTACTGTTACTGTTACTGTTACTGCTACAGGTACTGTTACTGTTACTGGTACAGGTACTGTTACTGTTACTGCTACAGGTACTGCTACAGGTACTGTTACTGCTACTGTTACATGCACTGTTACTGCTACAGGTACTGTTACTGTTACAGGTACTGTTACTGTTACAGGTGCTGTTACTGTTACAGATACTGTTACTGCTACAGATACTGTTACTGTTACTGTTACAGGTACTGTTACTGCTACTGTTACTGTTACTGTTACTGTTACTGTTACTGTTACAGGTGCTGTTACTGTTACAGATACTGTTACTGCTACTGTTACTGTTACAGGTACTGTTACTGGTACAGGTACTGTTACTGCAACAGGTACTGTTACTGTTACAGGTACTGTTACTGGTACAGGTACTGTTACTGTTACAGGTACTGTTACTGTTACTGCTACTGTTACTGCTACAGGTACTATTACTGCTACAGGTACTGTTACTGTTACTGCTACAGGTACTATTACTGCTACAGGTACTGTTACTGTTACTGCTACAGGTACTGTTACTGTTACTGCTACAGGTACTGCTACAGGTACTGTTACTGCTACTGTTACATGCACTGTTACTGCTACAGGTACTGTTACTGTTACAGGTACTGTTACTGTTACAGGTGCTGTTACTGTTACAGATACTGTTACTGCTACAGATACTGTTACTGTTACTGTTACAGGTACTGTTACTGCTACTGTTACTGTTACTGTTACTGTTACTGTTACTGTTACAGGTGCTGTTACTGTTACAGATACTGTTACTGCTACTGTTACTGTTACAGGTAATGTTACTGGTACAGGTACTGTTACTGCTACAGGTACTGTTACTGGTACAGGTACTGTTACTGCTACAGGTACTGTTACTGTTACTGCTACTGTTACTGCTACAGGTACTATTTCTGCTACAGGTACTATTACTGCTACAGGTACTGTTACTGCTACAGGTACTATTACTGCTACAGGTACTGTTACTGCAACAGGTACTATTACTGCTACAGGTACTGTTACTGCTACAGGTACTATTACTGCTACAGGTACTGTTACTGCTACAGGTACTGTTACTGCTACATGTACTGTTACTGTTACAGGTACTGTTACTGCTACAGGTACCTCAGGACAATTTACACATTTGGAATATTTGTTCTGCCTTGAACCTTAGACACTGTTACTAGCCGTTTGCTGAGACTGCTGCCCCATGTATATAGACATTGAACACTGGTCGCTTTAATAATATTTACATTGTGTTTTACCCACTTCATATTCTAGTCATGGCTCATCCTATATAACTACTGCTGTTCCACACCTTTTCTATTCATATACTGTCCATACTGTCTATACACACTATTCACATACATATATATTTATTTATATTCTGTCCTCTGACACTGCTTGTTGTGATATGTGGATGATGTGTGTATTGTTATTGAATTGCTAGATATTGCTGCATTGTTGGAGCTAGAAACAGAAGCATTTCACTGTACCTGAGACAACATCTGCAAACTGTGTGTGCGACCAATAAACTTTGATTTTATTAGATGTTGGTGTATTCTTGAAACGGAATAAAGGTTATTAACATGAAAACGAACTATCCCTCTATGCCCTCTAAAGGTTCTTAACATGAAAACTTAACTATCCCTCTATGCCCTCTAAAGGTTCTTAACATGAAAACTTAACTATCCCTCTATGCCCTCTAAAGGTTCTTAACATGAAAACTTAACTATCCCTCTATGCCCTCTAAAGGTTCTTAACATGAAAACTTAACTATCCCTCTAAGCCCATCTGCTTCCTTTGTTGTCTTCTATTTTACATACAGTAGTATCATCCATCCACATCTAGACATGCAAGAGAGAGATTTAATGACCACATGTATATATTGTACATGTTCCCTGTGTTGACTAAACAAATATTCCTTAAAGTCAGCATTTTCTCATACAGCTATCAACATAAATCTCATAACATGTCGGGTTTTATGAACAGCCCGGTAATAGCATCACAGACAACTTTAATGGCAAGCTGAACTGTTACTTACAACTTGAATGAATGGCCTATAATGTGTCCTGCAGTGGTGTTCTGCTGGGTATCAAGTAGAAAGAGATGTACAATTGCCATTGAAGCCATTTATTTGCCTTGAAATGTTTTTGCCGGTGTAAAAGTCCCACGTCATTATGACAGTCCTAGGACACAAGGGTGGTTCTCTCGCATGAATAAGTATCAAAGTAATACTACATCTGTAATTATTACGGCGACACTGAAGCTCCGTGAGATGTCACATAACTTGATATGGGCAAGTGAACGTGTCGTGTGGTAAGACTCTCTTCCAGACCTGGGTTCAAATCGCATTTGAATCTTGAAAATACTGATTGAGCTTGTCGGGCTCAATGGAACCAGTTAGCCTCAAAAGACCAAAACCTGTCTATCTGGCACTCCAAACAGGCTAAAGTAAACACTCAAAGTATATGAAAGATTTCAAATACTAGTTGAACCCAGGTTTCTTCTCTTCCAGCACTACTAGGGCTCCATGGCATACTTAACATGCTTACTGCATAGATTACAGTTTTGCCGTCTATATTCTGAGCAGGTGTTTGGAGCTCTTTATAGAAGACAAGTTAGGGTGCTATGTACAGTATATGTATGTAACTTCATACAGACTACTGTCCTTCGATATTCAAATCTTGGCCATGTCCTCCTCTTCGTCATGCTAACGACTACTGTGGCCAAGAGACTCAATGGAGGGATTAGTAGGTTTCAGATGCTGTGTGTAACATTATGTATGCAGTTTATTATCCTATCATCCTACATTATGTCTGACAAATAAAGACGTCAGCTTAGCTAAAAACCCTGACGTTTGAGGAGTGATAACACTGCATTTCTGGATACGTGGAGGCTGCTGATAGGAGGACGGCTCATAATAATGGCTGTAATGGAGTGAATGGAATGGCATCGAAAACCCACAAACACGGATTCACAATCTGCATATCATAGTCAGCCAATCATCTTACCCTAATCCTAACCCAATCACATGGCTCACTCATCCTTACAGCTACCCTGATTGGCCCGACCACAAACAAATCACTGCTCCCGTTTGTCCTCCAATCAGCCAGCTGGTATGCGCCTACTGGGCGTGGCTAATTTGATAATGTGAGGGAAATGGACAGATGTGAGCAGAGCTAGCTATAAAAGTTTGCTGTGATACTGTGTGCATCATTACAACATGTAAGTAGCCCCATTTTGAGTGTGTTGTTGGGAGGGAAGCAATTTATATGTGCCTTTTCTCGCTAGGCTAATTGTTTGTTAGCAGCACATACCTAGCCTACTGCAAATGTGATCTATGTGCTGAAATATTCTTTATATGAATGATTATCTTATAGTGTACATTTGGCCAGCAGCACACCACCCTGCATCCCACTGCCGGCTTGCCTCTGAAGCTAAGCAGGGTTGGTCCCAGGATGGGAGACCAGATGCTGCTGGAAGTTATGTTGGAGGGCCAACACAAAAACAAGTATCCCAAGGGCAGTGATTCGGGACATTGCCCTGTGTATGGTGCTGTCTTTCAGATGGGATGTTAAACAGGTGTCCGTCCTGACTCTCTGTGGTCACTAAAGATCCCATGGCACTTAGCGTAAGATTAGGGGTTGTTTACCCCGGTGTCCTGCCTGAATTCCCAATCTTTCCCTCATACCATTTCTTAATCATGCTCTTAGGCATGTGTGGTGCTGGCCAGGGCCATGTAGTGACCATCTCCCTGAGATACGATGTAATATGTCTTTTCTTCTGATTGCAGTGTTTAACATCAACTTGTCTGGAAAAGTAGCTTGATTGGTTGACCAATTTATTAATTACTTTTGATGAATTCCTCTATCTATCATTGAACACGTTGCTGTAACTGTCCCAATGTCTAATGGGAAATTGAAAGGACATATAGGCCTTTTCAGTGTCTGTGTAACCCCCCTCCTGGCTGCTGTTTAGTCGGTGCCTGCTGCCGTACATTTTTAAAAATCTCTCCATCTCTCGACCCGGTCCATCTATCAGGGCGCCCGCTTGTGTCAGCTTGTCGAGTGGCGGCAATGTTGTGAATGAGAGATTGTCGGTTGAAACGCCCGGCAGTGGGAGCTTCTGTCAAAGCCCGGCCCTGTGTGGCACAGTCAGTAATCAGACTCGTCAATCAGCGCTCCCTCTGACCTTGTGTCAAATCAAACTTCTTCACCGCTGTAATCTCAGCCTTCCACACTTTTCAATTCACCACGGTGGACGCTCCTGAGAGTCTCGGCCCCTCAATGATGTCAATGATGGGAGAACGTCTCTTCCCCATGTGAGTTGTAATCGGGCCGAAACCGATACTGTTAAATTGGTGTGCTTGTGTTTAAGGACGTTATGGTTCTCTGTTCCCTTTGTAACTTCAGGTTGTATAAACACAATATAGCAACAGCCATTTAAAAGCAATCGTAACCTTTTATTTCACAGTACTTAAGAAATTCTCCTTTCAACCATGGCTTACTAGGTGAGAAGTTGCTTAGGAGTAGGGGGCTTGTTACAGTAGCAATAGCAGATAAACAGGCTGTTGCCATGGGAGAGCAATGCCATTGAGCACTAGAGTAATTATTCAGAAATGAACCTGAATGCTAGCTACAGTCGATGTGACTTTGCCCTCACATGAAACACTTTCAACTTGCCTTTTTATTTAAAGCCTTGATTGCTTTTACTCTGTTTTTTCCCCCTCCAAAGCCACAAACCCATTTCCCTAACAGCCGATAACACTTTAGGGATTATTTTGCGGCATCTCCTCAAAGAAATGTTCTTACCAGTCCTTGACTAGAGCCTCCTAAATATTCTCTCCACATAGTAATTTGACATTGGGCATCAACAGTGTGCTTACTTCATGAGCACCATGATCCTACAGTCATAAGAACCTACACATTTTCATCCTGAGTGGATGAGAGTGCATGTCATTAATTGAGTACAACATGTAAACACATTTAAATAGTAATTTCCTGACCTTTGTCAGCTACTGCATATTGTGGCATACTATTTACTCATGTCTCAATCTTCATGCTCAGAAACAACAACAAAGATGTCATGTGATGTGAATATGTTAACAGCAGGGCAAGGGACCATACTGTTTTCTTCTTCTCATATATTCTTAAAGAATGATGTCATATTTTCGCACCTATTACATTTCTGCCTGAAGATTAGACTGGGATGCAATAAATTGCTTCCATGTTCCAGAACCAATCCATATAATGCAGTGGTAATATTATGTGATGTAAAGAAACTATATTTAAAAAAAAAACTGGATTTCCGCCCTCTTTCTTCCAGGAGTAAAGAAAGATGAATCTTCTAAAGATGAGTCTATTTTTAGCCTCCTGGACCATTTGGAAATGAGTCAGACTCTTTGCTTCCCCTAAACTTAAGTCACATCCGCATTAGTGAAGAAAGAAAATCTGAGGCACTTTCATACTGTACGTCACACTCGTGTGGCGTTTTCTTTCCTCAAACCCTCGACAAATTAGGAGTTATATTTCAGTGTTTGGGTAAATGGTGATCTTTGCTGACAACCAAATGAATCAGAAAAAAACAGGAACGCTTTCATGCTTCACACTCGTGCAGTGTTTTTTTCCCTCTAAACCTCTTCTACTCGTGTGTAAATGCCGGCTTTAAGGGTCTGCAAAGGAAAGCGTTAATACTTTGCAACTCCGTTGTTGAGGTTTCGAGGTTTTAACATTTCATTGTTTAGGTGAATGACACTTTGAAGGGCCGCAGTGACAGAACAGAAACCTTTCAAAGGATCTCACTACCTCAGAGCTGATGAGATCAAATCAGTGGAGATGATCAGGGCAACCTTTTTTAGAGCTGCTAGCTAGCTCGTTTAGGATAGATGCTGGTTTAGCCTTGGGGAGGATTCTCAGATTGAGGGGATATCTAATGTTTTTCTAATCACAGGGAAGATGTGTACTGAGAGAGGGCTGATACAGACTGATATGTCAGATATCTGTCAACGTGCAGATAACTGTGTGTAGCCCATGGTACTATTGGGACACTGCCTTCTTTTCATTGATGTTTTGATCTGCATTTGGGTATTTGGGGCTTACCAGGAACATTCTGTCCTCAAATACTTTTTTTTTTTAAAGAGCTATTGGTTGTTTTTTATGAAGTTGTGTTTTCATTCTAATTTATGTGGAGATTTGGAATAATTTTCAAACAGAACAAAAATATAAATGCAACAATTTCAAAGATTTTAACTGAATTACAGTTCAAACAATGAAATCAGTCAATTTAAATCAATGAGGCTCTAATCTATGGATTTCACATGACTGGGAATACAGATATGCATCTGTTGGTCACAAATACCTTAAAAAATAGAGGTTGGTGAGAGTGGATCCGTATTTGCTGTGACCACCATTTGCCTCATGCAGCGTGACACATCTACTTAGCATAGAGTTGATCAGGCTGTTGATTGTGGGCTGTGGAATGTTGTCCCACTCCTCTTCAATGGCTGTGGGAAGTTGCTGGATATTGGCGGGAACTGGAACACGCTGTCATACACATCGATCCAGAGCATCCCAAACATGCTCAATGGGTGACATGTCTGGTGAGTATGCAGGCCATGGAAGAACTGGGACATTTTCATCTTCCAGGAATTGTGTAAAGATCCTTGTGACTTGGGGCAGTGCATTATCCTGATGAAACATGAGGTGATGGCAGTGGATGAAAGGCACGACAATGAGCCTCTGGATCACGTTACAGTATCTTTGTGCATTCAAATTGCCATCAATAAAATGTAATTATGTTCATTGTCCGTAGCTTATGCCCTCCCATACCATAACCCCACCACCATCATGTGGCACTCTGTTCACAATGTTGACATCAGCAAGCCACTTGCCAACACAACACCATACACGTGGTCTGCGGTTATGAGGCCAGTTGGATGTACTGTCAAATTCTCTAAAACGACGTTGGAGGCAGCTTAATTTTCTGCCAACAGCTAATTTTATTGTCCCCCAGCACAAGGTGCACCTATGTAATTATTATGCTGTTTAATCAGCTTCTTGATAGGCCACACCTGGTAAAGGATAAATGCTCACTAACAGGGATGTAAATAAATGTGTGATTTTTGTTGTTGTTGAGAAATCTGCTTTTTGTTCATTTTGGGGATCTTTTATTTTAGCTCATGAAACATGGGACCAATACTTTACATGTTGCGTTTTATATTTTGTCCAGTCTATAAAAAACAAACATATTTTTGTTATGTGGTTCCAGCCCTACATACTTCAAAGCGTGAAAAACCAAAAAGGATCTATGTATGTTTTCTAATGACAATCACTATTTATATATATATATATATATATATATATATTAAAATCACCTCATTTGCACACACTGTATATAGACTTATTATATTGTATTATTGACTGCATGTTTGTTTATTCTATGTGTAACTGTGTTGTTTGTGTCAAACTGCTTTGCTTTATCTTGGCCAGGTCACAGTTGTAAATGAGAACTTGTTCTTAACTGGCCAACCTGGTGAAATAAAAATAGTTTGTGCTCTCTCTACTGGTGGTTCCTTTGCTCTATGTTCCTCATTAGTATGAAGATGTTTTCTCCCCATCAAAATCTTATGTGGCTTTATATTTAAATTGTTCCATATGACATTTCTGACATTTTTAAATGTATTACAGAAAAACAGAAAAACAGTCAGAGGCAATAGAACAGCAGAAGTATAAGAACAAAGATGAATTCCTGCTCTAGTTGTTTTGACACAATTGTTTACAGAGTAAGTTGCTTGCTGTCAAAATAAACACGATGAAATATTTTAAGCATTTCGCCGACAGGTTACTCAAAGCTTAATTGCAATAGCCTGTAAGGGAAAATGTAGAGAGAGTTTGGAAATATATATTTTTTTTAACAACACACAAAACACCCACAATCCTTCAATAAAAACAAAACCCAGAGGGCCAAAATGTCATTATATGCTAGATATGCCAGATTTTGAAGGTTTCTGTGGGGGTTATTTGAGAAGCATTTCCAAACTCTCTTTCCCTACGTTTTGACCTTGAGTGGGCTACAAGAAGTGGAATGTTAGCTAAAAGACTGGCACCGAGGCTACCACAAAATGTCAACTGTTGTGCTTTGTGATGTATTTACATGCATTAACATAACATTGGGCTTTGTGACCAGGTGGCCTCTGGTTTATTGTTAATTTTCTCTTGCCATCAAACAATGACGGTTGACACACGCGCAAGCACACACACACCGACAAAGACAATGTACATTGCTATAAAAAATTATCTGAACAGCCAGAAATAACAATGGTTATGTTTATTGCGTTTTCACATTCTTCCTACCAAAATGAGGGGATATTATCTCAAGGCAATTTTGAAAAGAATGGGTTCTTTGTGCTTCATGTTGGTAGAGGACCTCTTGTTGTTTAATGATTGTGTTTTTGTATTTTTCTTTGCATTTCCTGTGCTCCTGTCTTTATTGTAGTATCTATTTGTGTAATTGCTGCTGCTCTTGTCACGCAAGGGACACTTGAAAAAGAGACCTTGGTCTCAATGGGACTCCCTGACTAAAATATATCCAACCTGCCCAACCCTGTATGTGTGTGATGGAGTGGAAAGTTCTCCACTACCGGGCACAAACTCAAGACCTGCACTGTAACACAATGTACTCAGGAAGCACTGTCAATATCACTGATTCAGAAAAGCCAATGTGTTTCTAAATGTGGGGTGACCCTACCTCAGTACACTACAAGCAGTACATAAAGGCAGTAGCTGAGCATTTAGCCAACCGCTACACATGCAATCTTCCACTGTACAGGGGCATTTGTAAATTCACTCTGGCTATCTACTCCCAGAGCGCAGAATAACTGATGGATTTAAGAATGCTCAGCCAAACATTGACAAAAAAAACATATTTAAATTGTTTCCAGCAGCAGTACAGTCACCAATGCTCTGGATAAGTAAAGAGTGAGGTATTCTCTCATTTGACTGGAAGTAGCTAGCCAACATTAGCCAGTTTGCTTGTGTGCTTGACTGCTGTTGTGAGGTCAGAACGCTCAGATCAACCCTACTCCTCGACCAGAGCGTCCAGTGTGCGCTCTGAACGCTCTGAGAGAGAAACACTACAAAGGCCAGAATGAGCTCATAATTGAACACACCCGTAATCTACAACAGTAACTACAGTACTCACTATGGTAACATATTGTAGACCGTAGTAGACTGTACCCCTATTTGGCCTGAATATCAATCTGACCACCGGTATCCAGTATTATGAGGATTAGTCAATAGTGGTTTGGCCATCAACGGATTACAGTGCCCTGTTAAATACCTTTTATTTGTCTTCTGTTCTGTTTCTAGCCATGATTGATCTCCTTGTTGTTTGTCTTTCACTATAGCTGGGGAATTTATGTTGCTACTGTTTGGTTCTCATTACAAGCATGAGGGATTGGCACTGCCACTGTTTCAACACCTCACCGAGGAAAACATAATAATATTCAATAGCTATTTCCTTAGTCAGGAACTAGTCTAGACTAAGTTAATATAACAAGCTACCACCCCCTGCCTATAAAGGAAAGCCTCATTATCACTATCAATATGAGATCCACATACCTGTAGGCTAATGTAACTGTAGATGCCACTTACAATATGCCATCTGTCATATAGCACCATGATTAGGGTTACAAATCTACCGGTAGGCTAATTTACCGGTAGGCTAAGTTACATGAATCTTCTGCAATTTTTGTAATGTATACTTGAATAACTTAATTTGTTTTTTTATTTTTTCCAAAAAAATAAACACAACATGAAAAGTGTCCCATGTTTCTGGAGCGGAAAAAAACAAATATCCCAGAAATGTTCCATCTGCACAAAAAGCTGATTTCTCTCAAATTCTGTGCACAAATTTGTTTACATCCCTGTTATTGAGCATTTCTCCTTTGCCAAGATAATCCGTCCACCTGACAGGTGTGGCATATCAAGAAGCTGATTGAACAGGATGATCATTTTCTTTGTTTTATCTTGGCCAGGTCGCAGTTGTAAATGAGAACTTGTTCTCAACTAGCTTACCTGGTTAAATAAAGGTTTAATTGTTTTTTTTTCACAAGTCCACTTTGCCGGGGGACAATAAGGCCACTAAAATGTTACGTTTTGTCACACAACACAATGCCACAAATGTCTCAAATTTTGAGGTAGTGGGCAATTGTTATGCTGACTTCAGGAATGTCCACCAGAGCTGTTGCCAGATGATTTTATATTCATTTTTCTACCATAAACAGCCTCCAATATAATTTTAAAGAATTTGGCAGTATGGCCAATCGGCCTCACAACCGCAGACCATGTGAACCACGCCAGCCCAGGACCTCCACATCTGGTTTCTTCACCTGCGGGATCATCTGAGACCAGTCACCCAGACAGCTGAGGAAACTGTGGGTTTGCACAACCCGAAGAACTACTGCACAAACTGTCTCAGGGACGCTCATCTGAGTGCTCGTCGTCCTCACCAGGGTCTTGACCTGACTGCAGTTTGGCGTCATAACTGACTTCAGTGGGCAAATGCCCACCTTCGACTGGCACGCTGGAGAAGTGTGCTCTTCACAGATGGTTTCAACTGTACCAGGCAGATGGCAGAAAGCGTATATGGTGTTGTGTGGGTGAGCGGTTTGCTGATGTCAACGTTGTGAACAGAGTGCCCCATGGTCGTGGTGGGGTTATGGTATGGGCAGGCATAAGCTATGGACAATGAACACAAATGCATTTTGTCGATGGCAATTTGAATGCACAGAGAAACCGTGACGAGATCCTGAGGCCCATTGTCGGCCCATTCATCCACCTCCCATCACTTCATGTTTCAGCATGATAATGCATAGCCTCATGTCGCAAGGATCTGTACACAATTCCTGGAAGCTGAAAATGTCCCAGTTCTCCCATGGCCTGCGTACTCACCATTGAGCATGTTTTGTATGCTCTGGATTGACGTGTTCGACAGCGTGTTCCAGTTCCCTCCAATATGCAGCAACTTCCCACTGCCATTGAAGAGGAGTGGGACAACATTCCACAAGCCACAATCAACAGCCTGATCAACTCTATGCGAAGGAGATGTGTTTTCTGATCCACGCTCCTACCTGATTTCTTTATATGAACTGTAACAGTAAAATATTTGAAATTGTTACATGTTGCATCTTTTCATTTGAAAATAAAATCCTTTATACAGTGCATTCGGAAAGTATTCAGACCTGTTGGCTTCGCCAACATTTTGTTACATTACAGCATGGCTGTAATCACTGCCAAAGGTGCTTCAACAAAGTACTTAGTAAAGGGTCTGAATAGTTATTTCAATTTGATATTTGTTTTATTTTTAATACAATAAAAGTGTGTGTGTGTGTTTGCTTTGCCATTGTGTGTAGATTGATGAGGGAAAAAAATAATTGAATCCATTTTAGAATAAGGCTGTAACATAAAGTCAAGGGGTCTAAATACTTCCCGAACATTTACAACAAAGACGTATATTGACCTAGTAAAATAAATTGTGTAAAAACAAATATATATATTTTAAACTATTTATTTTACTAGGTCAATATGTCTTTGTTGTAAATGTTTTAGCTCCAAACTGGTGGCAGTTGTGAAAAAAGGGGGTGAATGGTTTATATATTGCAGCAAGGCTTAATTTCACTACTCTCAACGCTCTCTCCCTCTCTTTCATTTATAATTCTCTCCATCACCACAAGGGGCTTTCCATGCAGTGTGTTTCTGTCCTGTCAAAAAGAAGACTCCGATAAAAGCGTGGTGGCAGGGTGGATGAGTGTAGCTGCGCTTCAGACTGTCCGCCGCCGTTGCTGCTTCTGCTGCTGCTGCTGCTGCTCAAAGAGGATCATACATTTGGGAAAAAACGATAGACAGGACCAGTCTCTCCAACTTGCTACCCGAGTCTTTGACATTCTCCCACGTAAAAAGGTACGAGCATATTGTTTAGCCTACTTTTGCATTTATTTGGACATGTATAAACCGGTTGTATGAGCGACTTCTTTCCGCGCTCGTTTCCCTCTTCAATATCGTAGTTCAAGGGAAATGAGAGGAAATAGAATTGAAAACTGGATAGTTTTGTATGGCAACCGACGGGAGAATGCCTTGCCAGTTCTCATGGATATGCTCTCATTAGTGATGGGCGATTAACGATGCAATTAGGCTAAATCGAAGATCGAACTTGTTGCCATTTTGCATCACTACACTGATGAAGGCGGATAGATATCTCAAGTGAAATAACTATTGACCGTACGCAATGTTCTGTCCATCTCGTGCATTATGTAGATCATCGGTTCACAGTGAAATTGTTTGCAGCTTGTTTTAAATCTAATTATGTCAGAAGATATTTTAAATGATATAAATTAAAAAAGAAAGGCATACTGGGTTGCGCAATATGTGTATTTGGTCTGGAGATCTATTATTGGTCACTGAGTTCAGGGAATGAAAGTCTAATAAAAATAAAAAACTTAAAATGCCAGGCTACTTATTAAGGAATTGAGGTAGGCTATTGAAAACACATCACTATAGTATAGTAGCCGCGTCTTGCAGTAGCCCATGCATTCGATTATTGAATAGATTGATACTATTTTGACTGCAAACCCAATGTAATCGATGCAGATGGACTCAATGGGACACGCACTGCACATTTTTTTTTATTTATTTGCGCAACGATAGGTGAAGGGAGAGAACGAAATAAAACACTATGGAGCGACTGTCAGTTCACTGCATATGGGATATTCTTTAGAAATTATAATGAATTGGCATTGTTGGGAGGAGGCGAGTTTCACACATTCTGAAAACGACTGGAGTTGACACTTGATGCGCAGACTCCTGTGTGCATGGAAGTTGGACGTGTGCGTTAGGCTGAACATTGCATGTCAACATCAAGGCTACCTGTCAAAGCGGCATATTCACTTCACATTTTAAGGCTCAATTAGTTGTTAATACTACTACTACTACTACTACTAATAATAATATTAATATGTTTGTATTTATTATTATTATCATCATCAATACCTCCAGGTATAATGTGATGTGCTGTTTTACACATGAAATGTTCCATCTCCAGTTATTTGCCTTCTGAGGTTCTTTGTTGGACATTTCACCCAAATCGGTGACAACAATTTGTATTAGTTAGGTTGTATCATATGGCTTACCGTGTGGCTCTTCTATAGCATACATTAGATTAGGTTTTATGTGGGCCTATTCAGTCATGCCTTTCTTTATACGTTCATATGACATTTTTGCCTTTCTTTTGCCAAGTTTACATTATGCCAAACTTATGCTGTATAACTCCAGATAGTTAGAAATCAATAAGTCAGTGATTTAATCCTTTGATAATCTGTATTCCATTGTTCCATGAATGTGCTTGACTTAAATGTAAATATCCTTCAGAAAAGTACTGCATTCTAAGGAGAGGTCTGGTCTCAACCCCTCTAGAGTTGGTCATTCAGACTGATGATGGGTTTAACCTAATTCGCAATGTTTTGCATTTTCCTTCGGGTAGATGACAGATGTATCCAAAAATATATATATGTTTTGTTTTTAATTAAAAACCTAACCTATATTGTCACAGCAAAATGATCCTGCAGCAACAGGATTTAAACATTTAGTCCATAACGTTTCTTGATCGGTGGTTAAGCTATTAGCTGGCCAAAAGTAGGCTACATGAAAAGTGCAATACTGTTAATATAGACCAGAATGAATACAGTCTACTACCAAGGGGGAGGATCAGAATAAAATATTGCCTACTCCCAATAAATCTGATTTGTGACCAGGGGGGTTGGCTAGCCTGTGTACTTTTTACACTTGGTTATTGCTGTCTGACCTTGCTGGAGGTCAGAAGTGTCCAAGTTAAATTCTTGATAGTTTTGGGAGGTTGCAGGTTCTAGACTGGTTAGGTTGGGGAAACCGAGCGAGAGGGGAGGGCCTCTTTCTTTCACCATCCAATCAATGAGTGTAATTATCCAATTAGGATTGTGATCCACAACAAGAATTAGCAGACTCTGAAAGCTGCCTGGGATTGTGCTTGAACCCATATTGACCTTGGCGGAGCATCAGTTTTAGACATTCCCCATGTTAACACTATAGGACGAGGGTGGAACATTTGTGTCTATTAGAGCAATAGGCTCCCAAATGAATGTTGTCTATGACATCTATTAAACCTGGCCATGCTCATATTTAACCAATAAGGTATATCAGACATTATAAACTGGGTGGATCGAGGCCTGAATGCTGACAGTCGTGGTATATTTAAGCAATAAGGCACGAGGGGGTGTGGTATATGGGTAATATACCACAGCTAAGGGGTGTTCTTACGCAAGACTCAACACAGAGTGCCTGGATACAGCCCTTAGCCGTGGTATATTGGCCATATATCACAAACCCGAGGTGCCTTATTGCTATTATAAACTGGTTACAAACATAATTAGAGTAGTAAAAATAAATGTTTTTTCATACCCATGGCATATTGTCTGATATACCACAGCTTTTAGCCAATCAGCATTCAGGACTCAAACCACTCAGTTTATAATCTCATATAGACCAGGTCTGTTGTAAGCAGTATGTACATTAAAGGGTTTATGTGCTAGTAACCCAGATCTCCCAACTGAATACGTTATGGATTTATGGTGATATGTGAACCTCCACTGAATGCATATCAGGGGGCTCTTGGGGCAACCTCTTAGCCAATTCTAGGTACCCCAACCCTCCGATAAATCGTTAATATGAAGCAGTCCACCGTTTTGGGTCATTGATTTCTGTTTACCGATCCTGGGTATAAACCTCAGCCGAGGGAGGAGGGGGAGATGGATGGAAGGAAGGAGTTGTAAAGATGACAAATAGGGGTTACAAACGAGAGAGGCTTTATGAATCCCGGACTATCAGGCTGTTTAATTGATCTGGGCTCCGTGTGTTCCTTAGTTCATCTGCAGTGCTCCACTCTGCTCCACACCTGCTCCTGTGTCTTTGGCCCGGGACCAGGGGGTGGGTGGGTGGCTCATTCACGCTCTCCGCGTTACAGTCGAACACCTGCTGCCCCAGGAACCAGGCTCGTCTGCCAGGAGGTTGTGGTGACTATCTCTTCTGGGTTGTTTGGCGGAAACTGACACAGATGGGGTGTGACTAAAAGGGACGTGACTGACATGCCAACAAATAACCCAGAACCTTAAACGTAACCATAACCTTTTAACCAAATCCCTATAGCCCACCAGGCCTCTACGTACTTGATCTAGAAGGATTGGATAGCCAAAACAATATGGTGAAGACAATGTATTTTAGCCCTATCAAATCGAAGACCAAAAACGGAGCTACATTATTATTAGCTAGCCTACATCTATCCAATACTTTCAAATCTACATAAGTGCTTTGGGTGTAGAGGTGAGGGGTCGATTTCAAACTGGGCAATAGTCTATTTCACAGGGCATTTTCTGTGTTCCAAGATGGTTTAATAAGTTTTCAATGTTCTTTTATTTACTGTGGATAGAAGATGGTTTAAGATCTGTTCTCATCTGGTGTTGCCTAAAGGACTTGGCAACACAGAGGCAGACTGAAAGTGATCATTAACAATGAGTGTCCCTAAAATTAGATTTGGTGATGGGACTGTATTTCTTTAAAGTGACTCAGGTGCAAGGAGGTCAGTTTGGCTACAAAACCGTTTCAACTGATACTGTGCAGTGTACTGTATGATCCGGAACTTGAAATGGTTTCTAGCAGTACGCGCCTACTTGCGGTTGTTCAAGTTAACATTTTCTATAACTTGTGGGTGATTCCTCAAATGTGTGTTTTGAAATGAACATTTTCAAGTATGTCCTATTTTTTTTTAAATTACTTTAAAAAAAATATTTATTTAATTTCCATTGACATATAAACAAATAAAACACATAATTGGTCATACTCAATTTACATTGATACCCCCCATAGTTTTTACAACGTGCTGAATTTTCAGTCATAACATAATTGTAATGTAATGGTGCAAACGTAAAATTCACTAGTAGCATTTAGACCGTTTTACCAAGATTCTGTGAATCTCTCTGAAGTGCCTTGGCATTCGGCCAATGCTCGTAAGTGCTATAATGATGTTGAAAGCATCAACAAAATACCATGATTTTGCGTTTTTTTTTGTCATAGTAGAATGTCATTCATTTCCTATGATTATCACCAGGCTCAGTGTTTCCTTGGCAATTTAGCTTTTGTGGTGGACATTTGGCCTTTGTCACAGAGCAAAAGACTGAACATTGATGTTTTGCTTGTCTCACTTTACTGCTATTTCCATCTGTAACTGTTAATGATAAAGGAGGATAAGGATAAAGGTGCTTTCCGGTATCTAGGTGTCATAAAAAGTCAGTATATGGTAAATAGCAGCTTCTACATCTGCGTTGCTTGCTGTTTTGGGGTTTTAGGCTGAATTTCTGTATAGCACTTTGTGACATCTGCTGATGTAAAAAGGGCTTTATAAATACATTTGATACATGTTCGATATGAATAGCCTATTTATTTTCGGGTTAGGTAAATAAATCAAAAGTCTGTTTGCTTTACTGATGAAGTTTCACTGATTTATTTGTATCCTACTGTCTGGATTCAGGCACATACAAATCATTCCCTAAATATTGTGAGTTTACACCAAATAATGCTCAGTGATGGTACACATTTTGTAAAATTAGTAAACTGTAAGACACTTCCTTAGAGCCATGTATTGATTAGAGTCCCACTACCCATGCAAATCACATGTTTGCTAGCTGTTACCAGTGGTAGTACGATAGTTTTATAAGATAGAAAAGCCCCTGGGACAAAACTGCCCAAAATTTCACATTTGAAGCTTCTGAATAATGCATTAGTGGCACTATCTGGGATGGTAGTGGTGGGTTCATAGTTCCACCTGGTACACACACTGTTTCCCCCTCTCCACACACACACTGCTACCACCCCCACACTATCTCCCCCTCTCCATACATACCTACATCCATAAGTTCCTTTGGAAATTGGTAAAGTGGCTCGATAAAGTAGGAGGCCTGCTGTTAGGCTGGTAATCATCTGGTACTAAGGCCAGAGCCTTGTGCCTATGCTAGCCTGGTGCTGTGAGAGTCACGGCTGCCTTGGCCTCTGCTTACCTCTGGAGACTGCTGGCCAAATAATGGCCTCCAGCTCCAACTCCAGTGCTCTCTGGCCTGACCGCTACGGCACTGCTTGTGACGCAGATGCAGCAGAAAGTCTGAATAGCATTACCATAATTCAGAGTTTTTAGAGGCATAGACAGGAGTCATGGTGTGTGCACTGTGTGGTAAAGAAGAAGATGGACTCCTGAAGTTTCTAAGATATATAAAAATATAAAAAACCTTGCGAGAATTGCAGGGGTTGTCTCAGCCTAGAAAGCTACACACCAGAACCTAGATCTCATGGTGTTTCTTCTTGTCTGGCATGGTACCGTTTTTCTTCAGCAAGGCAATGTATTTCTCCTTCTGAGTCTATAATATCATGAATTTACTTGATTGTTCCTGCTGACCATCTTACATGACCAATGACTCTTATCACAGATTACAGATAAGAATCCATCAATGCCCAACTAACAGACTCCATCACACCACCTAAAGATGGCAAGTCAATAGTGCTGTGCAGTTTGCAAACGATTTGTTGTTTTTGAATGACTCGAGAGTCATTATTTGTTTTTTAGAGTGACTCATTCATTTTAGTCGTTTGTTTGACCTGCTGGCCGCAATGAATTCTTCAGCAGGATTGAATACGCGCTCCCCCGGCTCAGCTGCTCCAGAGGCGTGCTCCGACAAACAGTCTATCATGTGCGTTAGGGCTGGGCGATATACTGTATTTTACTATATACCGATATTGATGCACAAACCGGTTTGAGATTTTACTTTATCTTCTATAACGGTATTTGAATGTTTGGTTTAAATATGATACGCTGTGTGTAACGTCCATTTTTATAGTTAAATCCTCTACTTGTCATCCCTCTCCGCTCTCTCTCTCTCCGTGCCGCTTTCCACATAGACCTGGCACCGCCCGTCACTGAAGGAGTGAGCACATTTGTTGCTCAACCAATAGACACTTGCGTTCAGTCTACATGGTCATGCAACAATGTTGCAACAATGCTGTTTCCTCTTTGCTTCTATTATAAATGCACAAGCGTTCTTATATCTGCAAACCGCTAGTTTGTATTTTCTTAGCAAGTTGTGGCTAAATCATGTTAGCTGCTAATCACTAGTTAGCTGTCTAGCTAGCTAAAATTTGTACGGAGTCAGAGCAAACGTAGCTACCAGTGATGTTGTAGGCTTAAATCAGTGTGTTTGTGCAACAGTATCTTCTAAATCAAAGAGGAATAGACGAAGCATGAATATGTTAGCTACATGAGGTAGCAAAGATAACTTTGAATGTAGCCAAAGATTAGAGTCCCGTAGGAAACACTGACCAACACTTTGGTTCCTAACCTGTCAAAATCACTCATCCTTGGCATTTTCATTTGTTGTCATGTCAAACATCACTGTATTCAAAAGGCTGTCACACATCTGAGCTATCTTTGTTGCAGGTGCATGGTAACAGTTGAAAAAGATAAGAAACCTGCACACTGCTTTTTCTAGTATCAAGGCTCTCTCTTAAGCTTTACATATCGGCCTCAAAGATCTGACGAAGGCCTTGAGGCTGATACGTAAAGTTTAGTAAAGAGCAGCGATACTAGCAAGAGCAGTGTGTATATATGAAAATATATACTTTCTTTTTTTTAGAAAGACCCATTTTTAGAAAGACCCATTAAAATAACTTAGAATGTATGTGTTGCCACCACTACTCCTTAAGCAAATTTAGAACTTTTATTAATCAAAAACATATAATACTGTCACACTGTCAAAAGTTGAAAAAATACCGTGCTATGATATTTTGGCCATATCGCCCAGCCCTAATGTGCGCGCAGAAAATATCACTCTGCAGGTAGCATAGAGAATAAAAATACATGTTCGCATGGTGCAAGAATAAATGCAATTCATAAATGCAAGGGTGCGTGCTCAGCCCCCTCCTGTATTCCTTGTTCACCCATGACTGCTTGCCCATGCACGCCTCCAACTCAATCATCAAGTTTGCAGACGACAAAACAGTTGTGGGCTTGATTACCAACAACGATGAGACAGCCTACAGGGAGGAGGTGAGGGTACTCTGAGTGTGGCGTCAGGAAAACAACCTCTCACTCAATGTCAACAAAACAAAGGAGATGCTCGTGGACGTCAGGAAACAGCAGAGGGAGCACCCCCCTATCCAAATTGACGTGACAGCAGTGGAGAAGGTGTAAAGTTTTAAGTTCCTCGGCATACACATCACGGACAAACAGAAATGGTCCACCCACACAGACAGTGTGGTGAAGAAGGCGCAAAAGCATCTATTCAACCTCAGGAGGCTGAAGAAATGTGTCAACTAAAACCCTCACAAACTTTTACAGGTGCACAGCTGAGAGCATCCTGTTGGGCTGTATCACAGCTTGGTACGGCAACTGCCGCATCACCGGGGGCAAACAAACTACCTGTAAATATAATAGTAGCCAAAAACATCATCAAGAACATCAACCAGCTACTGCCTGTTCACCCCGCTACCATCCAGAAGGCGAGGTCAGTACAGGTGAGGCAAAGCTGGGACCAAGAGACTGAAAAACAGCTTCTATCTCAAGCCCATCAGACTGTTAAACAGCCATCCCTAACACAGAGCGCCTGCTGCCCACATAGACTTGAATCATTGGCCACTTTAATAAATGGATCACTAGTCACTTTAAATAATGCAACTTTAATAATGTTTACATGCCTTACATTACTCATTTCATATGTATATACTGTGTTTTATACCATCTATTGCATCTTGCCTATGCCGCTCGGTCATCGCTCATCCATATATTTATATGTACATATTATTCCATCCGTTTAGATTTGTGTGTATTAGGTAGTTGTTGTGGAATTGTTAGATTACTTGTTAGATATTACTGCACTGCCGGAACTAGAAGCACAAGCATTTCTCTACACTCGCATTAACATCTGCTAACCATGTGTATGTGGCCAATATTGGTCAATTGATTTGATTCGATTATAGAATGCAATTGATGGACAGAGCTTTGTAGAACCAAAACATACCTTAACATCCTGAAACTTTCAAAACATACATTAACATTCAGAAACTTTCAAAACATACCAAAACATTGGGGGATGCTGCAGTTCGCGAACAATACTATGCTAATCTCTCCCTCGCGGCAGTCAATCATTACGCCAAGAGTCGTTCACAATCTGGTCCGGTTGCAGCCACAACTAAGAGATTGGCAACTAGACCTTGTTTAAAATTAACAACATATCTTATTTGTATGCTTAGCAATCACAAAATAACATTGTTTGAAGCACACTTTCACGTCTCAGTTACAATACACAGCTCCAATAAGCCCCCTATGGTGAATGAGAGGCTTGTAGAATCTTTTTTTCATTTTTTTTTTCATCGTTCTCTGGTAGGGTGCTCTGGACATTACTGAAATAAATGAAGGAAATTTGTTGAAATATTTGTTATTTTGACTGAATGAGTCAGTAAAAAGAGCCGAACTTCCCATTACTACAAGTCGACCGCTCACACGGATAACCAATAGTATTGGTCGACCGCTCACACGGATAACCGATAGTATTGGTCGACCGCTCACACGGATAACCGATAGTATTGGTCGACCGCTCACACGGATAACCGATAGTATTGGTCGACCGCTCACACGGATAACCGATAGTATTGGTCGACTGCTCACACGGATAACCGATAGTATTGGTCGACTGCTCACACGGATAACCGATAGTATTGGTCGACTGCTCACACGGATAACCGATAGTATTGGTCGACCGCTCACACGGATAACCGATAGTATTGGTCGACCGCTCACACGGATAACCGATAGTATTGGTCGACAGCTCACACGGATAACCGATAGTATTGGTCGACCGCTCACACGGATAACCGATAGTATTGGTCGACCGCTCACACGGATAACCGATAGTATTGGTCGACCGCTCACACGGATAACCGATAGTATTGGTCGACCGCTCACACGGATAACCGATAGTATTGGTCGACCGCTCACACGGATAACCGATAGTATTGGTCGACCGCTCACACGGATAACCGATAGTATTGGTCGACCGCTCACACGGATAACCGATAGTATTGGTCGACCGCTCACATGGATAACCGATAGTATTGGTTGACTGCTCACACGGATAACCGATAGTATTGGTCGACTGCTCACACGGATAACCGATAGTATTGGTCGACCGCTCACACGGATAACCGATAGTATTGGTCGACCGCTCACACGGATAACCGATAGTATTGGTCGACCGCTCACACGGATAACCGATAGTATTGGTCGACCGCTCACACGGATAACCGATAGTATTGGTCGACCGCTCACACGGATAACCGATAGTATTGGTCGACCGCTCACACGGATAACCGATAGTATTGGTTGACTGCTCACACGGATAACCGATAGTATTGGTCGACTGCTCACACGGATAACCGATAGTATTGGTCGACTGCTCACACGGATAACCGATAGTATTGGTCGACCGCTCACACGGATAACCGATAGTATTGGTCGACTGCTCACACGGATAACCGATAGTATTGGTCGACTGCTCACACGGATAACCAATAGTATTGGTCGACTGCTCACACGGATAACCAATAGTATTGGTCAACTGCTCACACTGATCACAGATGGTATTGAATCATTACCCATCCTTTTTTTTTACATCAACTTTTTATTTTGCTTGCCATTTTTTTGTTTGGGGGTTGCAGGCACAATATTCAAACTCATATCAATTCATATTCAGTTCTCAACATGTTTTTTTGTTCCATATTTTTAAATGTATATTATTGTAGTACATGTGGGCTGCCAATCTAAAGAAAAACATACAAAATGGAAACCATCATTTCACAAAGCTTCGTAATAATATTTGTATTTAAAGGGGCAATCAGCAGTTGCCACATTTTGGGACGTATAAATTAATATGTACAGTACCCAAATATTATTATGAAGCTTTGTGAAATGATGGTTACAGTACTCATTGGTTATTGAAAAATATAACTTATAAATGTCTCACGAACTCAGTGTAGCTGTCCTACCCCATCAGAAGCCAAATATACCCTTTTTTGTAAACAAACACAGCTTCAAAAACACATTTAAAACTATAATTTTGATATCATGGATGTCAGTCCTTGTATCCATAGCACTCTCTCTATGAATTTGAGTGGTTACATTGCTCAAGCCCCATCCCTCATCTTTTTACCGAAACCGGGGCGGGGAGGATCTTTATTGCTGACTGCCACATTAAAGAAAACAGCATCCCTTTCCTCAACTCACCCAGCCTACATTTCCCCATCCAAGCACCCGCATCCTTCATCCAAATGATTACTCATCCCTCATCTCAATTGAGGGAATTCTGGAGTACTAGCCAATTGATTGCGTCTATAAAGTAACAACATTGCACTGTGCAATGTTGGAGCCCTGTGCGGTTGACCAACTCGACAGATACAGTGATTTTTTTTCCATCTTTCAGGCTAGAAATAGTCTTTTGTACAGCTTTACTGTATACTGTAGATGAGCTCTTTAGACAGCCCCTTTGGTCGTCTCTGTTTCTGTCTCTCTTTCACTTTCTCTTTCCCCTGTTTCCCTCCATCTCTTTCTGTCTCTAAAGGAGTTTTCTTTGTCTCCTGCAACATTTACCCTGCCCAGGGTCTGGCCAGCTCTGACCATCGTTAAGCTGTCATATATAGACATGGTCTTGACATATGGAGGCTTAGACTACAGCATAATGTGTGCCTTGGGGTGAGGACTTCTGCTCTGGATTCAATCTCAGAAGTCTTTTGGAAAAGAAAGCACAGCTTGTGATACTGTGGCCAATGTTTTTTCATCTCACAGCAGACAGACATTCAGTGTTACCTCAAGGTCTTACAACCTGACAATATGATTTTCTCAGTGTTACCTCAAGGTCTTACAACCTGACAATACGATTTTCTCAGTGTTCTCAGGCGACATTTTTTTTTTAAATTCAAAAAACGCCAAGTGTAGGCACATAACAATGTGCTATCAATGAGGATTTTATAAAACAAAATAACGAATGGATTTCCAGTGTATGTGTCGTGATGTGCTATAAGTTAACAACAGGAGAGAAAGAGAGCAATCTCTATTGAAATAGAATTTAAAAATGTCAAATCAAGATGGACAGCACAGGAATTTGCTCACTTCAACATTAGATGGTCACAGGTATTATATTTACAGTAGTTAATGCACTAGTATAAAAACGCTGTGTGTGGGTGGGTATGAGAGAGAATGAGATGGGGTGTGTGTGTGTGCAAAAGATGGAGAGAGAGTGTATGTTTTATTTATTTTCCCTTTTGTACTTGAACTATTTGCACATAATTTGCACAACACTGTATATAGACAATATCACATTTGAAATGTCTTTATTCTTAACTGTGTAATGTTTACTGTAAATTGTTTTATCATTTATTTCACTTGCTTTGGCAATGTAAACATGTTTCCCATGCCAATAAAGCCCCTTAAATTGAATTAAAATTGAGTGTGCATGTGTTTCTCTCCCCACTCACTGTGGTCAGCCAGAGTGCTTCTGTTCTGGATATCTGGAAGGCAGCTAAGTAAACTAGATCATCTGAGTGACAGTGAACAAGGTTAGGAAGCAACTCAGAGCAACGTAGCTTTGAAAAGGCCTGCCGCTGGTGGGCTGCGGATATTCTCTCCAAACAGAGAGGTGTTGACTAGGCCTGCCTCCCAAATGATACCTTACCACCTAATATAGTGCACTACTTTTGACCAGAGTCATATGGGCCCTGGTCAAAAGTAGTGCACCACACCTGGAATAGGGTGCAAAATGTGGGACGCACACTAGGTGGGTGTGAAGGAGATTGCGGCCAGATTTCAAACATTTCAACAGAGACGTTTACTTCCTTGCTTCCTATCTGCAGCTAGACTTGCATCATGACCAAGATGATGTTGTCTTATCGTGGAGTGTTAATGTGTGTTGTAGTAAAAGTCCTTGTGTAGTTATGCATGATTATGGCATTGTTAATGGTATTTCTGTGTACATGCATGATAATATGTGGGTGTGATTTGAGTTGATGCTTAAGCACCCTATTGCTAATGTAAACGTGCATTTATATGCATCCGGTGTTTCACATCTTGTGTGTATGTGTGTGCGTCAGCATTTCTGTGTTCACTGCTGAATCTGCCATATCTGTGTAAAGAAGTTATGATATGACAATGGCACATCTGTTTTTCATGGTGCACAGCCACATGCACACATGAACTTAATCTGGGGACACGTTGGGATTTGTTCTGATGATGCATATCTTTGGGAGATTAAGCCCTCTGCCTGGATTTGCAGAGTTTTCTGTCATTCTGCGTGCGCTTCTTTGTTTCTCTAGCATAATGGGCTTTGTAAGTTAATACCCATGAGACACAACACTACTGAGCTGGGATTGTGATATGTCCCAGTTCGAAGTCTCTTCCACTCTGATTGGAACACACAGAACGAGTGGATTTGGCAGAGAGAGACATTAATCGCTGCGGTCCTCCTTTCTTTTCTATATGTCCTCTTCTCTTTTCGAGTTTTCACTCAGAGTGATGCCATTCTGATATGGATCGATTTGCATAGTCAACATTGTTTTCTAGTGATGGGGTTCTGGTTGACTGAGGAAGTCTAGGTCAGACGGTCAGCTTCTAGTGATGGGGTTCTGGTTGACTGATGAAGTCGAGGTCAGACAGTTGGCTTCTGGTGATGGGGTTCTGGTTGACTGATGATGAAGTTGGACAGTAGTATACACAGGCTCCAGAGCCCATGGGGCTCTTGTCAAAGTAGTGTACTGTATTGTATAGGAAAAAGGGTGCCATTTTGGGACCTAATGTCAAATGACACATCCCTATAGTGGGATACCTAGTCAGTTGTACAACTGAATGCATTCAACTGAAATGTGTCTTCCACATTTAACCCAACCCCTCTGAATCAGAGAGGTGCGGGGGGCTGCCTTAATCGACATTGACGGCGCACGGGAAACAGTGGGTTAACTGCTCTGCTCAGGGGCAGAACGACAGATTTTTACCTTGTTAGCTCCGGGATTCGATCCAGCAACCTTCTGGTTACTGGCCCAACGCTCCTACCCGCCAGGCTATCTGCCGCCCCAGTAGTGTACCACAGTTAACAGTACATGAAGACGCATGCCTCTGGTGAAAATAAAGACATGTGGTATTTCTTTATTGGATGACCTTAAATGGAGAGGGAAGCATGTCACATGCAAACAGTTGCCTGAGTACTATATTTATGAGATGTGGACTGCCCATGGTTTACAGGTTTTCCATCTGTGAGCTTTCATAGTGGGCAGTGTGGGATGGCACACCTTAATGTTTCATCAGCTGAATTAACCATTAAAGGTAACACGAAAAGTAGCACTTGCCTTGTACGTGTGAAGAAAATATAAGATGTTATGGAAAAGAGGGTAAAGTGAGATGTTTTAGAAAACACACGGCCTTTTGTACAATACTTGATTATGTCTTAATGCCCGCAGTGCAGTCATGTCCTCTAGTAAACCCTGTAGATTGAGTATGAATGTTTTTTTTTAAAGAAAATTACTATTTTTCTATTTGATTTTTCAAAATATCCCCCACACTCTTTTAGAACGGGACTACTGTTATGGTCTTCAAACTACATTTAAAACTTTTAAAAGTGAATAGTTTTAATTGTTTCTGTTATTTGCTACTCGATAATTACTTTCCTTATTACTTTGCACTTTTCGTGGTCCTTCATAAGTTTCTTCAATTAACTAAATTTCCTCACGTTTCCCTACTAAATTGATATTCTGATTTTAAGTTTGATCTTTTGCACCGCAATCAACTCAAACATCTTGAACAAGGAAAAGAAAATGACATTTGAATGAGTGGAATATGGCTCTGCCCATAACTGGTTGGGTTGCTATTTTACAAGGCATTGAAATAATACATCATTCTACTTGTGAAGATGAACTCCTAATTAAACTCCACTTCTTATCTTGCAAGGTGCAGTGTAACAGTGGTTTGGTGCGTTGTTTACGACAGCTGATTTATTTTACAAGGTGGTCTGTAATACGCAGATAAACAGCTCATTATACTCAAGGCTCCAACAGCTCTCATTGATAAAGGACACCTGGCAGTTCAATTTAAATGGTCTGACCTTCGTTCTTTATGTCAGTTTCACCCTAGGTTTTACCTGAGTGAGTGACCGCTTGACCAGAATGGAACCATTCACCTCTATAGTTGACGTTTCCCTTTTCAGAGGGGACAGATAATGGTGTGTTTCTTTTAGAGTTAATATTGCAGCCTTTGAAGCTATCCATTTTGTCTCTCCAAGCTCTCATTGTAACAGACAGGGCTATAATCAGTTTGTTGATGTGGGATGCTTGTGGATTCATAACTCACAGTTAAATTCAGTCTTAACAATCAAACAGCTGCAAAAGGACAATGAAATACTCCTTAACATGGTATTTTACCACTCCCCGGCTTGCTGCCTGATACTGCTTAAAATATTATTTTACCACATGTATCCCAGTGACCACAAGACAACCAAAAACACATATTTTTAGCATATTTTGCTTATAGGGATGAGTTACACAAGTTATGTTGCTGTCAATATCAGTCTTACTATGCTCTGTTTTACCAGTGCATTTGAGGAAGTATTTTGAGTGATGTGTTCCCTAAAGTCCCTCCCTTCCATTGGGTGACACAGTTTGATAGTGTGTTTATTAAGGCTGGGCCTCCTGTGCTTTTCCTTGTGGCTTCTCAGTGACAATGTCTCTGGTGCACTGAAGCCTCTCCAAGGCACCCTCGCTGTGCTGCGCTAACCAGCCCAACGCTGTTCCAACACCACACGCCTCCCCAGTAGCACAAGTCTCACTTTATGGGCTGCCCAGTCTTCTAATCGTGTCTGAGCCAATTGCATATTTGGAGGCAACATGTCACAGATGTTTAATGTGCCTCCAACTGCTCAGCACAACAGGTGGTTCTATTCAAATCTTCTGTCTTGAAAGGAGAAATATAGATGCTGTCTTCTCCCAGATTGCTGGCAAAGAAAAAATGGAGGGCATAAAAGACTATGGGAATGGCAATTTATGTTTTTGGACTGTTGTGGTCACGTTTCAAAATGGCAGGGGATGACAGGTGGCGGGGAGGGGGCAGGAAGGGGGAGGGGGCAGGAAGGGGGAGGGGGCAGGAAGGGGGAGGGGGCAGGAAGATAGCAGGGAGGGAGGAGGGGGAGAGGGCAGGAAGGGAGGAGCGGGAGGGATCAAGGGGAGGTTGGAGAGGTTTAGTCTCCTTGATGTAACCATACTAAAGCCCAGACTGCATAGAACATATTATTTTGTATCCAGGGTTAATTGAATAAGTATCACATTTCATTTCAGGATAACAAAAATGAGAGCCAGAAGTTGGTGTCAGTGTGTCGGTTGTGTAGTAGTTTGTCGTGGAATATTCTAATCAAGTGAGAGAGACTGTCATTTCTTCAAACAATGATCTTTATTTAATATCGATTAATTATTGCAATGATGAAGCTGGTCGATCCCACACTCTGAAGTGTGATGCCGAGAGCTCAACGAGCAGAACCGAGCCACAGTATTTCATAGTTAAAACACATCCTCCTGAATACGTAACAAACAACAGATGTCTGGAATAGGTCAAAAGGTTAGGATTTGTATGTGAGAAAGGAGTATCCCCCAGCCAGATAGCATTTACTGTGAAGACTGTTCCAAATATATATAAACCGGGGTTTGGCCCCTAAGACGAGGTTCCTCCCATCAGCCGTCCACACCAGAAACATCTCCAACCCTGGTACCTCACAGTATACAAACACCAACTATTTCTATGCAGACTGTAGGTTTTATCACCAAGCCATCATAAATCAATTGCCAGCGCCAAGCCCCAGAGGCCCATCTCAGTCCCACAGACACAGACGAGAGAGTACTCATCAAACCATATTTGATGCATAAGCATTATTAAAACATAATCTTGTCACTTTTCAACCATATGTTCTACTAACCTTGAGGTGCGATATAACGGTCAATAACTTTTATAGTCTTTTTGTTGGCAATTTTGAAAAGATCCACAATTGTCATTGATTTAATTATTTTTATCTGATGTTTTACTGTGGTCCTTTTCAAATATATTATTTAATATATGAATATTAGTTTTTAGTTCATTCATTGTTTTGAAAGGCATGGCTCCCGAGTGGAGCAGCGGTCTAAGGCACTGCGGTTCACTGCTAGAGGCGTCACTACAGACACCCTGGTCTTAATCCAGGCTGTATCACATCCGGCTGTGATTGGGAGTTCCATAGTGCGGCGCACAATTGGCAAAGCGTCGTCCGGGTTTGGCCGATGTAGGCCGTCATTGTAAATAATAATTTGTTCTGAACTGACTTGCCTAGTTAAATAAAATGATGGTAACAGACAAAATGTTCAGTTCGGCTAAATTGTCAGTCATACCCAGTGGCAAAACTGATCCCTGTGACGTAATTACAAACCTATGATGTCATTACAAATCTCTTGATGTCTTTGGGACCATTTTTGCCCGCTCGTTAACCTGCTGAGACTGAAAATAAATGTCTAAGCATTTACGATATGAAACCTATAACGTAGTTAGTGAGTTTAATAATAACGACGCAATACAAAATAAGAGAAGTGCCTGACCATGGAAACATAAACAATAGCACCTGATGACTGCTAACAAAAGAGTGCTATATAAAGGATAAGTAATCAAGGGAGTAATGAAGTCCAGGTGTGACTGATGATGATGAGACGCAGGTGTGCGTACAGATGGGTTGCCAGGACCGGTGGTTAGTAGACAGGTGACGTCGAGGCCGTCTCTGACAATGAAATAGAAGTGATAACAACAGATAGCAAGCAAGAATGTCCTAGTTGTAAATGAATGCCTCCATCCTATCATAGTGGTGTTACAATGGACACACAGTGAGTGTACAACACTGGGCTAATCAAATCAAATCAAATCAAATCAAATTTTATTTGTCACATACACATGGTTAGCAGATGTTAAATGCGAGTGTAGCGAAATGCTTGTGCTTCTAGTTCCGACAATGCAGTGATAACCAACAAGTAATCTAACTAACAATTCCAAAACTACTGTCTTATACACAGTGTAAGGGGATAAGGAACATGTACATAAGGATATATGAATGAGTGATGGTACAGAGCAGCATACAGTAGATGGTATCGAGTACAGTATATACATATGAGATGAGTGTGTAGACAAAGTAAACAAAGTGGCATAGTTAAAGTGGCTAGTGATACATGTGTTACATAAGGATGCAGTCGATGATGTAGAGTACAGTATATATATACATATGCATATGAGATGAATAATGTAGGGTAAGTAACATAATATAAGGTAGCATTGTTTAAAGTGGCTAGTGATATATTTACATAATTTCCCATCAATTCCCATTATTAAAATGGCTGGAGTTGGGTCAGTGTCAATGACAGTGTGTTGGCAGCAGCCACTCAATGTTAGTGGTGGCTGTTTAACAGTCTGATGGCCTTGAGATAGAAGCTGTTTTTCAGTCTCTCGGTCCCAGCTTTGATGCACCTGTACTGACCTCGCCTTCTGGATGATAGCGGGGTGAACAGGCAGTGGTTCGGGTGGTTGATGTCCTTGATGATCTTTATGGCCTTCCTGTAACAACGGGTGGTGTAGGTGTCCTGGAGGGCAGGTAGTTTGCCCCCGGTGATGCGTTGTGCAGTCCTCACTACCCTCTGGAGAGCCTTACGGTTGAGGGCGGAGCAGTTGCCGTACCAGGCGGTGATACAGCCCGCCAGGATGCTCTCGATTGTGCATCTGTAGAAGTTTGTGAGTGCTTTTGGTGACAAGCCGAATTTCTTCAGCCTCCTGAGGTTGAATAGGCGCTGCTGCGCTTCTTCACGACGCTGTCAGTGTGAGTGGACCAATTCAGTTTGTCTGTGATGTGTATGCCGAGGAACTTAAAACTAGCTACCCTCTCCACTACTGTTCCATCGATGTGGATAGGGGGTGTTCCCTCTGCTGTTTCCTGAAGTCCACAATCATCTCCTTAGTTTTGTTGACGTTGAGTGTGAGGTTATTTTCCTGACACCACACTCCGAGGGCCCTCACCTCCTCCCTGTAGGCCGTCTCGTCGTTGTTGGTAATCAAGCCTACCACTGTTGTGTCGTCCGCAAACTTGATGATTGAGTTGGAGGCGTGCGTGGCCACGCAGTCGTGGGTGAACAGGGAGTACAGGAGAGGGCTCAGAACGCACCCTTGTGGGGCCCCCGTGTTGAGGATCAGCGGGGAGGAGATGTTGTTGCCTACCCTCACCACCTGGGGCGGCCCGTCAGGAAGTCCAGTACCCAGTTGCACAGGGCGAGACCCAGGGTCTCTTGATGACGAGCTTGGAGGGTACTATGGTGTTGAATGCCGAGCTGTAGTCGATGAACAGCATTCTCACATAGGTATTCCTCTTGTCCAGGTGGGTTAGGGCAGTGTGCAGTGTGGTTGAGATTGCATCGTCTGTGGACCTATTTGGGCGGTAAGCAAATTGGAGTGGGTCTAGGGTGTCAGGTAGGGTGGAGGTGATATGGTCCTTGACTAGTCTCTCAAAGCACTTCATGATGACGGAAGTGAGTGCTACGGGGCGGTAGTCGTTTAGCTCAGTTACCTTAGCTTTCTAGGGAACAGGAACAATGGTGGCCCTCTTGAAGCATGTGGGAACAGCAGACTGGTATAGGGATTGATTGAATATGTCCGTAAACACACCGGCCAGCTGGTCTGCGCATGCTCTGAGGGCGCGGCTGGGGATGCCGTCTGGGCCTGCAGCCTTGCGAGGGTTAACACGTTTAAATGTCTTAGTCACCTCGGCTGCAGTGAAGGAGAGACCGCATGTTTCCGTTGCAGGCCGTGTCAGTGGCACTGTATTGTCCTCAAAGCGGGCAAAAAAGTTATTTAGTCTGCCTGGGAGCAAGACATCCTGGTCCGTGACTGGGCTGGATTTCATCTTGTAGTCCGTGATTGACTGTAGACCCTGCCACATGCCTCTTGTGTCTGAGCCATTGAATTGAGATTCCACTTTGTCTCTGTACTGATGCTTAGCTTGTTTAATAGCCTTGCGGAGGGAATAGCTGCACTGTTTGTATTCAGTCATGTTGCCAGACACCTTGCCCTGATTAAAAGCAGCGGTTCGCGCTTTCAGTTTCACGCGAATGCTGCCATCAATCCACGGTTTCTGGTTTGGGAATGTTTTAATCGTTGCTATGGGAACGACATCTTCGACGCACGTTCTAATGAACTCGCACACCGAATCAGCGTATTCGTCAATATTCCCATCTGACGCAATACGAAACATGTCCCAGTCCACGTGATGGAAGCAGTCTTGGAGTGTAGAGTCAGCTTGGTCTGACCAGCGTTGGACAGACCTCAGCGTGGGAGCCTCTTGTTTTAATTTCTGCCTGTAGGCAGGGATCAGCAAAATGGAGTCGTGGTCAGCTTTTCCGAAAGGGGGGCGGGGCAGGGCCTTATATGCGTGGCGGAAGTTAGAGTAACAATGATCCAAGGTTTTACCACCCCTGGTTGCGCAATCGATATGCTGATAAAATTTAGGGAGTCTTGTTTTCAGATTGGCTTTGTTAAAATCCCCAGCTACAATGAATGCAGCCTCCCATGTTCCTCCCATGTTTCTCCTGAAATTAACTAGGGTGTCAGGAAACGGATATTCCTTTCCAAGATTGCACATTTAGAATGAGGCATGGAGGTACTGCTAACGAGCAGCATGACCACAAACAGGAGCCGTACCTCAGAGAAACCAATGTCGGATTTAATCCAACCTACTGAATGCTATAGAAATATTTTGAGAGGGAATATTATTCTCTAAATCACTGTTGTGTAGTTCTAAAATATGGTGAAATCAGTTCAGAATTGTACGGGTAAATTATTATATCTGTTAACGAGCTGTTAAGAATTACTCCACATTACTAACCTAAATGACAGAGTGAAAAGAAAGTCGGTAGAGAATGCAAATATTCCAAAACATGCATCCTGTTTCCAATAAGGCACTAAAGTAATACTGCAAAATCGGTGGCAAAGACATTAACTTTTCCGTCCTGAATACAAAGCATTATGTTTGGGGGCAAATACAAGACCTCACCGAGTACCACTTTTCATATCAAGTACAGTGGTGGCTGAATCGTGTTACGGGTATGCTTGTCATCGGCAAGGACTAGGGAGATTTTTGGATAAAAAGAAAAGCAGGACAATAACTTAAAACGCAAGGCTAAATATACAGTGGCTTGTGAAAGTATTCACCCTCTTGGCATTTTTCCTATTTTGTCGCCTTACCACCTGGAATTGAAATATATATATATATATATATTTTTTTTTGGGGGGGGGTTGTATAATTTGATTTACATAAACATAACTACCACTTTGAAGATGCAAAATATTTTTTGTGAAACAAACAAGAAATAAGACAAAAAAACTGAACTTGAGCGTGCATAACTATTCACCCCCCTCCCAGAGTCAATACTTTGTAGAGCCACCTTGTGCAGCAACTACAGCTGCAAGTCTCTGGGGGTATGTCTCTATAAGCTTGGTACATCTAGCCACTGGGATTTCTGCCCATTCAAGGAAAGACTGCTCCAGCTCCTTCAAGGTGGACAGCAATTTATGTCATACCACAGATTCTCAATTGGATTGAGGTCTGGGTTTTGACTAGGCCATTCCAAGACATTTAAATGTTTCCCCTTAAAACACTTAAGTGTTGCTTTAGCAGTATGCTTATGGTCATTGTCCTGCTGGAAGGTGAACCTCCGTCCCAGTCTCAAATCTCTGGAAGACTGAAACAGGTTTCCCTCAAGAATCTCCCTATTTTTAGCGCCATCCATCATTCCTTCAATTCTGACCAGTTTCCCAGTTTCTGCAGATGAAAAACCTCCCCACAGCATGATGCTGCTGCCACCATGGGGATGTTGTTCTCGGGGAGATGAGAGGTATTGGGTTTGTGCTAAACATAGCGTTTTCCTTGATGGCCAAAAAGCTACATTTTAGTCTCATCTGACCAGAGTACCTTCTTCCATATGTTTGGGGAGTCACCCACATGCCTTTTGGAGAACACCAAATGTGTTTGATTATTTTATTCTTTCAGCAATAGCTTTTTTCTTGCCACTCTTCCGTAAAGCCCAGCTCTGTGGAGTGCACGGCTTAAAGTGGTCCTATGGACAGATACTACAATCTCTGTTGTGGAGCTTTGCAGCTCCTTCAGGGTTATCTTTGGTCTCTTTGTTGCCTCTCCTGATTAATACCCTCCTTGCATGGTCTGTGAGTTTTGGTGGGTGGCCCTCTCTTGGCAGGTTTGTTGTAGTGCCATATTCTTTACATTTTTTAATCATGGATTTAAATGGTGCTCTGTGGGATGTTCAAAGTTTGGGATATTTTTTTATAACCCAACCCTGATCTGTACTTCTTTGTCCCTGACCTGTTTCGAGAGCTCCTTGGTCTTCATGGTGCTGCTTGCTTGGTGGTGCCCCTTGCTTAGTGGTTTTGCAGACTCTGGGGCTTTTCAGAACAGGTGTGTGTGTGTGTGTATATATATACTGAGATCATGTGACATTGAGATTGCCCACAGCTGAGCTTTATTTAACTAATTATGTGACTTTTGAAGGTAATTGGTTGCACCAGATCTTATTTAGGGGCTTCATAGCAAAGGGAGTTGAATACATATGCACTCACCATGTTTTTTTTTTAAACAAGTTATTTTTTTTCACTTCACCAATTTGGACTATTTTGTGTTTGTCCATTACATGAAATCCAAATAAAAATCAATTTTAAATTAGTTTCTAATGCAACAAAATAGAAAAAACGCCAAGGGGGATGAATACTTTTGCAAGGCACTGTACACTGGAGTTACTTACCAAAACAACATTGAATGTTCCTGAGTGGCCTAGTTACAGTTTGAGATCTAGTTAGTTTGAGTTCTGACCTCAAGGCCGATATACCGCCTTCTCACACCATGTGTGAAATAATAGTCATGTGTGCATATCACGATCAACTGACAAAGTGTTCCAATTAGTCCAAAGTAAATTCCCAACCATGTGGATTGACTTTAAATTACATTTTTGCTCAGAATTATTCTTATCAACAGCCTAAGCTTTAGCCTAATGCACCAAATTACATTACAAACGTAAAAATGTCACTTTATAAGGGAATAATAGGCATTTTAGCACTATAGAAATACATGTTAAATGGAAATGCTGAGGATATGGCTTTTGCAAGCCCCGACATCCCTCTCGAAAGTTGACAATTCCAAAATGTACGCATTCATTAACACATGTAAAGAACAGACTCATTCTGGTCAAAAGATCTGACTGCATCACCATAATGACGGACGAATCTGTTCTTCACATTTCTGTTCTTCACATTTTGTAGGAGACCTGGGTGAAGACGTTAATGTTTATCTGGCTGATGCAGTGTATTTACAGGAAGTAAACTATTCAACAGTGCCAGAATATCATTCCAAGTACCTGGTCTTTTACACGTGTTGTGGAGGCAGGGAAGCATACCTCTCCAAATACTGCATTCTTAACAGAGTTGGAGAAGTTATTTTTATAGGCTAGCCACTTATGTTCTGAAAGTTGTCTACAACCCCCCCCCCCTCTACGTTTTCTAATATAAAAATGCCTATCATATTTACAGTTGAAGTCGAAAGTTTACATACACTTAGGTTGGAGTCATTAAAACTATTTTTCAACCACTCCACAAAGGGCTTGTTATCAAACTATACTTTTGGCAAGTCGGTTACTTTGTGTATGACATAAGTTTTTCAAAGAATTGTTTAAAGACAGATTATTTCACTTATAATTCACTGTATCATAATTCCAGTGGGTCAGAAGTTTCCATACACTAAGTTGACTGTGCCTTTAAACAGCTTGGAAAATTCCAGAAAATTATGTCATGTCTTTAGAAGCTTCTGATAGGCTATTGACATCATTTGAGTCAATTGGAGGTGAACCTGTCGATTGTATGTATTTCAAGACCTACCTAAGTCGGTGCCTCTTTGCTTTACATGGGAAAATCAAAAGAAGTCAGCCAAGATCTCAGAAAAATAATTGTAGACCTATAAACACCATGGGACCACACAGCCGACATACTGCTCAGAAAGGAGACGCGTTCTGTCTCCTAGAGATGAACGTACTTTGGTGCAAAAAGTGCAAATCAATCCCAGAACAACAGCAAAGGACCTTGTGAAGATGCAAAAGTATCTATATCCACAGTAAAAAGAGTCCTATATCGACATAACCTGAAAGGCCTCTCAGCAAGAAAGAATCCACTGCTCCAAAACTGCCATTAAAAAAGCCAGACTATGGTTTGCAACTGCACATGGAGACAAAGATCGTACTTTTTGGAGAAATGTCCTCTGGTCTGATGAACCAAAAATAGAACTGCTTGCCCATAATGACCATCGTTATGTTTGGAGGAAAAAGGGGGAGGCTTGCAAGCCGAAGAACACCATCTCAACCGTGAAGTACGGAGGTGGCAGCATCACGTTGTGGGGTTGCTTTGCTGCAGGAGGGACTGGTGCACTTCACAAAATAGATGGCATCATCAGGAAGGAAAATTATGTGGATTTTTTTAAGCAACATCTCAAGACATCAGTCAGGAAGTTAAAGCTTGGTCGCAAATGGGTCTTCCAAATGGACAATGACCCCAAGCATACTTCCAAAGTTGTGGCAAAATGGCTTAAGAACAACAAGGTCAAGGTATTGAAGTAGCCATCACAAAGCCCTGGCCTCAATCCTGAAGAAAATGTGTGGGCAGAACTGAAAAAGTGTGTGCAAGCAAGGAGGCCTACAAACCTGACTCAATTACACTAGTTCTGTCAGGAGGAATGGGAAAAAATTCACCCAATTTATTGTGGGAAGCCCGTGGAAGGCTACCCGAAACGTTTGACCAAAGCTAGACAAATTAAAGGCAATGCTACCAAATACTAATTGAGTGTTTGTAAACTTCTGACCCACTGGGAATGTGATGAAAGAAATAAAAAGCTGATATAAATCATTCTCTCTACTATTATTCTGACATTTCGCATTCTTTAAATAAAGTGGTGATCCTAACTGACCTAAAGCAGGGATTTCTACTTGGATTAAATGTCAGGAATTGTGAAACTGAGTTTAAATGTATTGGCTAAAGTGTATGTAAACTTCCGACTTCAACTGTATATGTTAAGGACAGACAAGGAATACGTTGTGAAATATTTTTGTTGATTGTTATGTAAGGGTGAGTGTTTCGCTATATCTTCTACAACTAAAGGTAGAATCATTCTTCTAAGACAGCATGTGTTTTTTACATTTTATTTCAGATGGCTGTCGAGCCTATCTTTCGGTTTATAATCAAATGCTGAATTGCAGGTTTAGCAGAATAAATTGTCTGCAAATAGTGTCCCAGCGGGGTATCGGTGCGTTCTTTTTTTTCAAGTGATATTGTGAATTTGAATATTTTCTGGTTGGATTCATAGTCTCTCCCCTTTAACTGTCCTAATTTTCCCAATTTTTATAAACACCGATGATCAGGATTGAGTCTGTTGGAGGGGATCAGTTTGAGCAAAGTGAAGTGTAGAATCACTGATTTACAAATAGTATGCTCTGCCAAGTAACATGCTTTGTACAATTAAGATCCGTATGTTACTCCTCCCCTGGTTTAGGCATTCCCCACCGACCAAACACTCGCGCACAACCAGACATTGAATGATTGATTGGAGACAGCTTGTCAATTAAAGACCATGTCCTAGGATTTTCTGTATGCAGTAAACCCAGTGGATAATGCTGGAAAATAATGGTCAAAGAAAACCCCCACAAAAAACAACCAAAACGCCTGGCCCTCAATATAATATCTAATATCCTCTCTTACCAAACAAACATCTCTTTCACCCGAAAACACCCACAATTAAAAACCTAATTAAAACTTCAAAATAAAGCAAATGAACAACCAGGATTTGGAAGGGCACCCACTGTCTTCATATGAGACCAACCTCTATGGAACAAATCCCATTTCCCTTTGGGATGGCTCTACGAATCACTGGCTGATAATGGAACATTGGTAATTCCAGTCACAATGAGGCCTGTGGGTCCCATGGTAATTCCAGTCACAGTGAGGGCTATGGGTCCCGCAGGGGCCCGAGCCACTGGCAGATCCATTATTCATGGTTCAACCTGTGCTTGTAGAGAACACTGACACCCGATCTTCCAAAATCAAACAGGGGCCAGGGAGTGTGCTTGCCCCCCCCCCCACCCCGGAAATTCCAAAGGGGGTGAGGGGTAAGAGGATGATGGGTGGAGGTTCCTTTCTCTGGAAGTTGTCAAGACAATGATTCAATGATTCCTCGTCTTGGTTTTCTTTCCCCTTGCTGTTGACAAGCCACAGTAATGATACCAACGGCAAACAATATTGCTGCTGTAGAAGTTGCCAGTAGGTTGCCTTTAGTGATATATTTTTAATTAGTTGCTTAGAATGCTTAGAACCTTTTTTAGACTGACATCCTGAAATTCATTTTCTCAGATAATGGTGCAATGGAAACGGCAATAGAATCTCATATCGGTGTCTGACATATATCTGTGATCATTATCTTTTGGCCCATTTAGGTTATATAGGCACAGTGAAGTGCAGCGATCAGATGGTAATGCAGCTTTGCAGTCAGAGGACATGATCAGAGTGAGGGGATTTTGTGAAATGGTTTCATGCAAAAGGTAGTCTCACCTGTGGCTAGTGCACATAGCCACTTTAAGAGCTCATATTGTCTAGAGGAGATTATCTGCAAAAATAAAGGCGATCAAATTGCAGACGATTTCCTCAGAAAAAGGTCAAGTGCCAAAGCACCTTGCTATTGTACAGGGCTGGCAATTTACCCCATTTTTGGACCTGAGATTAAGTTGTGAGACAGGGGCCACTTCAATTTCTTACATTCATCACAAGGCTTTATTCATAAAGGACTTAATCCATTTCTGTGAAGAGCATCAATCGTTAATCTTTAGCCACTGATTTGAATAATTTAAGAATGTAGATTTTGTACAATCATGCACCAAAGCAATGGCACAAATAGGCTGAAAAAACAAGGTGAACACTTAATATTTATTGAATATTTTTACATTTTCAATGAACTGAAAGATGTAGTAGATAATCAATATGTAATGTTTGTCTATTTTTTATCAGGGGGGGGGGTCCCCAGATAGCATATAAACACGTCATAGCCATGAATTACTTTGGGAGAATTACAGGAAATTAGCTTTAAAACCGAAACATTTTCTCTGACTCATAATAAAAATAATTTATTCTGGTTCTATAGTGCTTTTCAGGACAAGAAATCTCAAAGAAAGATAAATGAGCATCAAATAAAATATATACTATGCATTCGTAAAGTTCAGACCCCTTGACTTTTTCCCAATGTTGTTACATTACAGCCTTATTCTAAAACACACAGTACCGCATAACGACGAAGCAAAAACATAAAGAAATTAAATAAAAAAAATCTTATTTTCATAAGTATTCAGACCCTTTGCTATAAGACTTGAAATTGAGATCAGGTACATCCTGTTTCCATTGATCATCCTTAACTTCTTGGTGACAGAGGGCAGTATTTTCACGTCTGGATGAAATGCATGCCCAAATTCAACTGCCTGCTACTCATCCCCAGAAGACTGGGGATGACTGGGCATATTATTAGTAGTTTCTAAAACTTTCTATAAAAAAGTTTATTAAAAAAAGTTTATAAAGAAAGTTTATAAAAACTGTTTGAATCATGTCTGTGAGTATAAAATAACTTATTTAGCAGGCAAAACCCAGAGGACTAACCATTCAGATTTTTAAATATTTTTAGGTCACTCTCTTTTCAATGGGCTTTCATTGGGAATCCAGATTTCTAAGGGACTTTCTTACAGTTCCTATCGCTTCCACTGGATGTCAACAGTCTTTAGAAATTGGTTGAGGTTTTTCCTTTGTGTAATGAAGAAGTACGGCCATCTTGAACGAGGGTAACTTGAAGTGTACTGTTAGATAGAGGTGCGTGACCAGAAAGCATGCTACAGTTTGTTTTCCTCCTGCAATCAAATCCACGGACAGGAAACTAATAGATGTAAGTAAGCCAGAATTATTGTAGCTATTCCAAAGGCCAGTTGCCCATATATTCAAGCATGGCATTTAGTAGTAAAATCACCAAATGTTTTTTAAACAAGCAATAATAGCGTATATGGCATATAGATATTAATAAAGCAAATATTTGTCCACATATGCCACATTTGAAGTACAGTAGAGATAACTCTTAAGATTTTCAGGGGCATCTTTAATTTATGGATGCGTTACACTTCAAATAAAAACATTGTAAATCATATGAAGGGCCTTCACCTTTTTGATTTCATTTTCTGTTCTGTGTCACTGGGTTGGACAACTCTCAGCTTTAATACCCTTGAGATAACTCTGACTTTAGCCCAACACAAGTCATTTACTATCCTGTTTGTGCATGTAATGCCTTGCATAGTAACCATTGTTTGGCGAACATGGAAGCAAAGCAAGGGTGTCCAACCCTCTTCCTGGAGATCTACTGTCCTGTAGGTTTTCAGTCCAACTCTAATTTAGCATATCTGATTCAGATAGTTACGGTCTTGTTGAGCAGCTAATTACTAGAATCAGATGTGCTAAATTAGTGTTGGACTGAAAACCACAGGACTGTAGATCTCCAGGAAGAGGGTTGGGCAGCCCTGTCCTAAATCTAAGAATGCATTCCCTTTACAATGATCAATTTAGACAGCCAAAAGTCAGGCATGTTTACCTCCTAACTCCCCGTTTCCCCTTAGGGACTTAGCTCTCATCCATTTATATGCAGATGATACAGTCTTATGCTGGCCCCTGGCCCCTGCCCGGATTTTGTGTTAAATGCTCTAACACAAAGCTTTCTTTGTGTCCAACAAGCTTTCTCTACCCTTAACCTTGTTCTGAACACCTCCAAAACAAAGGTCATGTGGTTTGGTAAGAAGAATGACCATCTTCCCACAGGTGTGATTACTACTTCTGAGGGTTTAGAGCTTGATGTAGTCACATCATACAAGTACTTGGGAGTATGGCTAGACGGTGCACTGTCCTTCTCTCAGCACATATCAAAGCTACAGGCTAAAGTTAAATCTAGACTGGGTTTCCTCTATCGTAATCGCTCCTATTTCACCCCAGCTGCCAAACTAACCCTGATTCAGATGACCAACCTACCTATCCAGATTATGGAGACATCCTTTATACATAGGTAAGGGTGCTCTCGAGCAGCTAGATGTGTTTTACCATTCAGCCATCAGATTTGCCACCAATGCTCCTTATAGGACACATCACTGCACTCTATGCTCCTCTGTAAACTGGTCATCTCTGTATACCCGTCACAAGACCCACTGGTTGATGCTTATTTATAAAACACTTAGGCCTCACTCCCCCCTATCTGTGATATCTACTGCGGCCCTCATCCTCCACATACAACACCCGTTCTGCCAGTCACGTTCTGTTAAAGATCCCCAAAGCACTCATATCCCTGGGTTGCTCCTCTTTTCAGTTCACTGCAGCTAGCGACTGGAACGAGTTGCAAAAAACACTCAAACTGGACAGTTTTATCTTATTCAAAGACTCAATCATGGACACTCTTACTGACAGTTGTGGCTGGTTTGTGTGATGTATTGTTGTCTCTACCTTCTTGACCTTTGCTGTTGACTGTGTCCAATAATGTTTGTAGCATGTTGTATTGCTACCATGCTGTGTTGCTCTCTTGTTATGTTGTCGTCTTAGGTCTCTCTTTATGTAGTGTTGTCTCTCTTGTTGTGTCCTATTGTATTTTTTAAATCCCAGGCCCCTGTCCCCGCAGGAGGTCTTTTGTCTTTTGGTAGGCTGTCGTTGTAAATAAGAATTTGTTCTTAATTTTACCTTTATTTAACCAGGCAAGTCAGTTAAGAACAAATTCTTATTTTCAATGACGGCCTGGGTTAACTGCCTGTTCAGGGGCAGAACGACAGATTTGTACCTTGTCAGCTCGGGGGTTTGAACTCACAACCTTCCGGTTACTAGTCCAACGCTCTAACCACTAGGCTACGCTGCCGCCCCTAGTTAAATAAAAGCCTACCTTGTTTCTACTTAGAACTCTCAAGGAGTAAATATGGGTTCTTTGAAAACTGGGCATTGTTCAACTCCAGTCTCCAGATGGTTTAATAATTATTTAAAAGTTATCCTATTTACACATACATTAGGCTAATTCTGAAGTCAATATCCATAACCTGCCACAAGTATGAGTTTCAGGGTGATTTGAGTTTCTTGAAATTAAAATCCATTCAATTCATTATCACATCTCTTAAGATCAGCTATTGGTATTACAGTAACAATGTCTTGTCATGTTTAGAATGAATGAACACACTGAAGTGAAATACCTCTGTAGGTCTGCTTAACTCTTGCTGTTTGATGCATGCGCTGAACTGCATTCATGGAGAGGTATCTCTCTTTTTATTATTCTATACAATTCACTTTAGTGTTTCATCCTTTTCAAGTCATTATTTAACGTGTCAAAACTTGAAATTGGTTTGGGATACTCCAAATGCTCAGTGTATCACTGTATTCATGCATAGTATATTCTGCAATATAAATTGGGTGGCTCGAGCCCTCAATTCTGATTTGCTGACAGCCATGGTATATGAGACCGTATACCATGTGTATGACAAAATGTGCATCTTTACTGCTCTAATTCTGTTGGAAACCAGTATATAATAGCAATAAGGCACCTTGGGGGTTTGTGGTATATGGCCAATATACCACAGCTAAGAACTGTATCCAGGGAATCCACATTGCGGCGTGCATATGAACAGTCCTTAGCCGTGGTATATTGGGCATATACCACACCTCCTCGGGCTTTAATGCTTACATATGACATGTTGGTGCTTCCTGTTGAAGTTGGAACCAAGTGGTCTGTATCCAATGTATGTCACTAGGCATTGTTTCTACAAGCAGCAGTTTTGAACACAAATGTTGATTTTGAAAGTAGTACACCCAATTGTAACATGGTTGCCTGAGTTAACAAGAGGTCTAACGGAGAAAACACTAAGAGAAGCCGTTGGCAGCCAGCGTAAGACAATTAATGAACTTTCAAAGCTATTCTTAGTTTAGCCCCTCGACAAAAGTCTTCATTTCCACTTTGCATTCCAATTTCACTATCACAACCTCCTGTGTATTCTCAGCTGCAAGACAATATACAATAGGATTTAACAAATTGGCTATTTGTCTCAGAAATTATTCGTACTGAGGAATTTATTTTTGAGCAACTCCAGTGGTTGTGATTATGGGTCAGTGTTTGGCCACAAAAAGCCATGCAGGCTTGACGAGAGTGGGCGAGCTGACAGCCAATCAGAACCCAGCTCTGATGTGGATTGACCCGTGGACGAAGAACACCCCGTCTTCCTCTCCTCTTGCTCTTCCCTTCCCTCCATCGCCTAGCTGCAGATTAATGTGTTTGACAGGCCACTGAGCAGGAAAAGGCAATAAATGCTACTCAAAGCAGAGGGCTATCATGGGAGCCCTTGTTGGGAGAAAATTACGCATCTTCAGACCCGCAAGGCAGTAGCAGGCAGGCATGACAGAACGCTGTTAGACAGTAGTCTCCAAATGCCGTATTGGCCTCATCTGAAAAGGGACGAGAGGCTTGGGCCTGGATGGGCTACATTGCGGATCAGCTGTTTTTGGCCCATAGTTAGTCGACGTTAGATTAAGCCTCGACAAAGGTCAATCAGACAAAGAGGCTGTGTTCCAGTCACTACTACAAAACACTGGGCTTCATCCTTTCCTTGAGTATGTCTACGTGCATGTGTGTTTGATACACACTTAACATTCTGCCTTAGATTGTACATTACACACACCCTTTTTGCTTACGATTTATCTGAATTATCTCGGGAATGCTGATTTGGATTGAAGGTAATTTACCCAAATTGTTCCTTCCTGACCACATAAATAAGTCTAGGGTGTTATTTTGTGTGTCCATCTTGGATACGATGACAACTCAAGCTACTTTGACTAGGATTTCGATAAGGATGACAGTCTCAGTCACACTAACATAACTAAAGAACAGAGAGAAACTTTTTTTTCAGGGTTCTACGGAAGTCCTCTGAGACATGACTCATTGCAAAATAGTGTCTGAGTCTGTGGCTAATTAACATCCAAGCCGAAAGCGAAGGAAGATACTCGTTGAGTAACAGGGCCTCCTTGCTGTGCTTTTCCCCTAATTACACAACAAGCCTTTAGTTCCAGAGTTCTCATTAGCTCCTATCAGTTATTCAAATCGATGCACTCAAAGAAATAGTCCATTAAACTGAACTACACCTCCTGAAGGGAATAGCGCTGGAGGGAATACCCAACGTTTTACTGTCTCCTGACCAATTGTGCTTCTGGACATCAGAACAGCTATCACTAACCTCGACTTGGATGAGGATTTCTAATTCAATGAGTCGGAGGCGAAATACATTGATTATCCCGGACCAGGCCTAAATTCCCGACACCTTGAGGAGGAAACGGCACTATAGAGGCGGGATACGTGACGAGACTGTCAGAGAAAGGATAAATCGCCTCTACCCTCCGTTCTATTGGCCAACGTGCAATCACTGGAGAATAAACTGGATGAGCTCCGTTCGAGACTATCCTATCAACCTGATCTGAAGAACTGTGATATACTATTTTTCTGAGTTGTGGCTGAACAAGGACATGGTCAATGTAAATCTAGCTGTTTTTTTCTATACATCGGTAGGACAGAACGGGTCAAGGGGGAGGTGGCGTGTGTCTCTTTTGTTAACTGGTGCGCAATCTCTAATATTAAGGAAGTCTCGAGGTTCTGCTTGCTTTAGTTAGAATACCTCATGATAAGCTGTAGACCATACAATTTACCAAGAGTTTATCAATATTTTTCATGGTCCTTTCATGGTCCTTTCATGGTCCTTCTGTAGCTCAGTTGGTAGAGCATGGCGCTTGTAACGCCAGGGTAGTGGGTTCGATTCCCGGGACCACCCATACGTAGAATGTATGCACACATGACTGTAAGTCGCTTTGGATAAAAGCGTCTGCTAAATGGCATATATTATTATTATTATATTATTATTATATTATTATATTATTATTATTATTATTATTATTATTATATTATAGCTGTCTATTTACCACCATAAACCAATGCTGTCACTAAGACCGCACTCAACGAGCTGTATGGGGCCATAAG